>NW_022147822.1:0-6968 GCF_901933205.1 Camarhynchus parvulus
ACAAACCTCGGATCTTTTCCTGGCACTGAAAACTCACCGGGCCCGGTCCTTGGTGGCAGATTGCAGGAGCCCCTTGGCACTGTCAACGCAGCCCGAGTTGCCACTGGTGCCAGCTTGCGTCTGGCAAGCATCCTGCGTATCACGGAATTTCAGGAGCCAGCCGGCTACTCCCGGTCACTGGCCCCCGAACACAAACCTCGGCTCTTTTCCTGGCAATGAAAACTCACCTGCCCCGCTTCTTGGTGGCAGATTGCAGGAGCCCCTTGGCACTGTCAAAGCAGCCCGAGTTGCCACTGGTGCCAGCTTAGATCGTCTGGCAAGCATCCTGCATATCAGCGAATTTCAGGAGCCAACCGGCCACTCCCACCCACTGGCCCCGAACAAAAACCTCGGCCCTTTTCCTGGCAATGAAAACTCACCTGCCCCGCTTCTTGGTGGCAGATTGCAGGGAGCCCCTTGGCACTGTCAAAGCAGCCCGAGTTGCCACTGGTGCCAGCTTGCGTCTGGCAAGCATCCATCCTGCGTATCATGCGAATTTCAGGAGCCAGCCGGCCACTCCGACCACTGGCCCCGAAAGAAACCTCGGCCCTTTTTCCTGGCAATGAAAACTCACCTGCCCCGCTTCTTGGTGGCAGATTGCAGGAAGCCCTCGGCACTGTCAAAGCAGCCCGAGTTGCCACTGGTGCCAGCTTGCGTCTGGCAAGCATCCTGCGTATCAGCGGAATTTCAGGAGCCAGCCGGCCACTCCCGGCCACTGGTCCCGAACACAAACCTCGGCCCTTTTTTCCTGGCAATGAAAACTCACCTGCCCCGCTTCTTGGTGGCAGATTGCAGGGAACCCCTAGGCACTGTCAAAGCAGCCCGAGTTGCCACTGGTGCCAGCTTGCACCTGGCAAGCATCACGCAGCGTCGTTGCGAATTTCAGGAGCCACCCGGCCACTCCGCCACTGGCCCCAAACACAAACCTCGGCCCTTTTTCCTGGCAATGAAAACTCACCTGCCCCGCTTCTTGGTGGCAGATTGCAGGAAACCCCTTGGCACTGTCAAAGCAGCCCGAGTTGCCACTGGTGCCAGCTTGCGTCTGGCAAGCATCCTGCGTATCGTGGAATTTCAGGAGCCAACCCGGCCACTCCCGGCCAGAGGCCCCCGAACATTAACCTCGGCCCTTTTCCTGGCAAGGAAAACTCACCTGCCCCGCTTCTTGGTGGCAAATTGCAGGAGCCCCTTGGCACTGTCAAAGCAGCCCGAGTTGCCACTGGTGCCAGCTTGCGTCTGGCAAGCATCCTGCGTATCGCGGAATTTCAGAAGCCAGCTGGCCACTTCCGACCACTGGCCCAGCATAAACCTCGGCCTGTTGTATTGCATCTAGCTGTCCCCTCCCATACCTGGTTCGATTGGGCTGTCCCATGGGTGGTCCCCTCCCCATTGGCCCACGGTCCTCTTTGCCCGCCCCCCTCTCCCCTGGACAAAACCCCATAGCAGGCGGTCTGGGGTCTCTTGCTTCACCTGGGTGGCTGCATCACCTCACGTCCTGTCTCAAGCTAATAAACGGATACCTACACCCACGTGGAGGAAGAGCGCTCCTTGTCTTTTGTCGCCGTCTATGCTGGTTCCGTGCTGGGCTTCTACCCGTGCTGGCGGATTGGATTCATATAAGCCCAGAAACCCACGGAACGCAGCTGGTGGCTCCCCAACGTGTTTGTCACCCACGGCGACCCGAAAAGGCTGGTACTCCCCACTAGTGGATTACGTTAGCTTTTGGGAATTCCACCTTCCTCTGCCTTTTTGTCGCATTTTGCTGGCGAAAAGCCGAGGTTGGACCGACACCCGCCCAGCGCCCGAGGCGGACGGTTCGGCGAGGAACTTTTACAGCCACCACAGCCTAGCCACAGTCCCCACGCGGTGAGTATTCCCAGCGGCTGTTAGGGGACGGGGGGACCCTCAGAGGGGGGGGCTCGGTGTAGGGGAAAATCCAGTCCTGAAGAGGATTTGCGGTCTCAGCAGCGATTTGGGCAGCGGCGGCGGCTCCGCCCTCCGGCAGTGCCCGTGCGCGCTGTTTCGGGGCTCCAGCAGCGTTAAGCCAGCGGCGGCGTCTCGAGGGCGGCGGCGCTGCTGCTGGGGGCGGCAGGCGAGATCGCGAGTTCCACCGCTGCGCGGCAGCGGGCGGGCGGGGAGCAGACTCTTTACGCTGGTGTTTTCGCCCGGGGCCGCGGAGGTCCCAGCGGCGCGCCGGCACCCGGCGCGGAGGAGCTCCAGCCGACCACGTGGCAGCCCGCGTGGTGGGGGGTGCCCAGCAGCTGCTGCTCGCCCTGTTAAAAAGCGCGAGGCTTACGTAAACAACCGTCTCCCCCGCAGAGGCGGCGGGGGGAGCTGTCTGGATTCTTTCGGTTTGGCTGTGGACTAAGTGCTTTTCGGTTTTCGTTTGTACAGGCTGTGAAAAGGTAGATTTCGTGCTACAGAAAGCTAAAATGGGTGCTAAGTATTCTTCTGTAGCCCAGAGGAGCATTTATACCCTGCTTTAAAACTCCTAAGTAGTCAAAAGGTTACAGTTTCCAAAGCAGTTCTGAAACAGTTTGCCGTTGGTTTGTATCTTCATTTTCCTGAGCTTACCCAGCACAATGTTAACTCTATCTCTACCTGGAACAAAATTGGGCGGTGTTAACAGCAAAGGCTGAACAGGGGAGATAAAACAGTGTCTCCGTTTTTCCCTGTGTTCCTGGTCATTCGGAAAGAGGTTTCACAAAGAGATTCAAAAAGGAAAGCCAGAGGAAATCTCACCTGCAGTTTCCCTGTCCCCAAGCCCAAACCCTCCGCCCCTGAACTGAGAAAGTGGTGTTTCCGGCAATTCTACGGGGTGCCTGGTGCTGCCAATGCTGCTGTCCTCCCCCATTCCCAAAATGGCTGCGACCACATGGTGGGCATGCATAATGCTGTTGGCGCATGGCGGAGTACAAATGGCGGCAGCCACGTGTTTCAACCCCCCACTCACCCTTCTTCTTCCCACAATCCCTTTGGCCCACCTGTCCCCTCCCCAACCCCTTCGGTCCAACAATCCCTTCCTTCCCTAGGCGCTCCTCCCCTCCCTTCGGTCTCCGCCCCCATTGCATCATCCAGTTGCCCGCCCCAGTTCCCACGGTTGCCCCGCCCCCAGTTCCCCACGGTTGCTCCCCGCCCCAGTTCCCATGGTTGCCCAGCCCCGGTTCCCCACGGTTGCCCCCCCCCTGCCACACCCCCCTTACCTGGGCCCCAAGAGGGTGGGGTCGGGGCTGGGGGATGCGGCCAGGGCCTGGGGGGGTGGGGCCCTGCCCGATTCCCACGGGGGTGGGGCCCTGCCCGGTTCCCACGGGGGTGGGGCAGGGGGAGGGGAGGTCCTTCCTCCCAGTTACCAAGGTGCTGGGGTGGGGGGGGCAGAGGCGGGGGTGTAGCCCCTCCCAGTCTCCAGGGGGTGGGGTAAGGATGTTTCCCTGCCTGCTTCTCCCGCGCAGTGGGGGGAGGTAGTCCCCTTCCTGGTCCCCCAAGGCGGTGCGGCATGGGGAGGGGTGCCCCCCCCACCGGGTCCCATGGGGGTGGGGCTGAAGGGACAAATCCTCGAGTCCCAAACCGGGAGGAAGGATTTATTCCCATGGTAGCCCCTGTCCAATATACAGGTGGTAGGACTGGTCTAGAACATACCAGCCCTTCTCATATCACTCGCGTGAGTTATGTAAAGTCAATTAGAATTTGGGAGAAATAGTGAAATTTTTAGAAGCATGATGAAAGCCCGTTAACATCTCTTGAATTTGTTCCTGCTGACATTGTAGATCTTTTTTATTGCTTGCTTACCCAGTCAGGATTAGGCCTATGGGGAAAGCTCTTGGAAGAGATAAACTTAGGGATCTTGTGGAAGAACTTAAACAAACCCCCAGGGTGCCAAAGATTTGAGAATAATAACATTACTTATGAACATCTGTGTGGTGAGGGGAGTGGGCTAAGCGGAGGACCAGGCTCGGGTGTTATCAAAATTCATTCTAGATAAGGTTTCAAATATTGCACATAAGGCTTTTAACCAGCTACCAACTGCTGAAGCTAGTGGTAGCTTCCTTGACGATAAACAGTCTCCTTCAGAAAGTTTCTTGCAGTTTGTCGACCGGCTCGTGCACAGGTTGAGAGACAAGTTCGGGACCCCAACACACAGATGGAGATAGTGAAAGAGATGGCGCGAGAGGAATGCTAATGAAGTCTGCAGCAGGGTACTCCTTGGACTGCCCATCAACCCCACCTACACTGGCAGAGATGATCGAAGCCTGTGCTAGGAACAGCGGGACACTGTTTGCTGCGGGGAGGCGGGGTCCAGCGCTGACAAGCCCAGAGGCGGTGGCGCTGCGGTCAGGAGGCAACACATGTCACCAGAGCAACTTCAACCACGTCATCTGCTTCATATGCAAAAACCAGGACACTTTGCCCAGGACTGCCCCCAAAGCCAGCAACTAAAGACACCCTTCACACCAAAAACCCGATTCCCAGCGCCCACCAGCTCGGCCTCGACATAAATGCAGTGGGCTTCCCTGAGGGGAGGCCTCCCCCAAAACAGGACAGGGGAGGAAGGGGAGGCGGGATCTTGAGGAACACAAAATAACCATTTACAGGGCAAAATCTGGTGGTCTCACAAAGCGTTTCAGGCTTGTGACCACCAAAAGCTTTTACCTTTCAGGTCTACCAGTGGGCCGGTCATTGGAGTGGACTTGCCAGAAGAGTTCAGAATTTGACCACAGATCACACAAGATTGTACAGTGAGTACTTTGTCATTGGGGACACTGCACACACACCTATGGAGATTGAGGTGGCCCCATGACCATCAGAGGACATACCTAACCTCATTCTCCTGGTAGCGCTGTCAGCCACCCTTCAGTTGGCCCAGGGGCAAATCATGCCCAGGCCATTCCTGTTCCAGCAGAAATTTCAGTAGATGACAAGGCACCAGGTGTATACTGGGCAGAAGTGGTTGGCGAGGACAAACCCATTATGGGATGCAACCTGGGCGGGGAACAGAACACCTCCCGTGGAAGGGTTGCTTGACACTGGGGCGAATGTGACAATCATACCTGAAAGGTTGTGGCCGTCACATTGGGATCTGCAGCCTGTGGCTGGTCAAATTCAAGGTGTAGGAGGATTCACATTGGCAAAGATATCAAGAGCATCGTGCAAATTGAGGGACCAGGCGGAAGGAAGAATTGGGCGTCCGTCCATTTTGTTACTAATTACAAAGCTCCCCTGTGGGGTAGAGACACCATGTCCCAGTGGGGGTCAAATTGGTCATCCCTAAAACACCCAGGGTTTTTAAGCGGCCACTGTCGGCGCCCGCCCACAAGTTAACATGGCTGAGAAATGATCCAGTCTGGGTAAAACAGTGGCCACTCAGTAATGAAAAATAGAGCGCTCGAGGGGCTTGTGGCAGAACAATTGGCCAAAGGACACATTGAAGAGACATCTAGCTGCTGGAATTCCCCGGTCTTTGTAATAAAAAGCCAGGGAAGAACAAGTGGGCTCCTCCATGATTTAAGAAATAAACAAAGAATTGTGGACATGGGGTCTCTCTCCAACCGGGGATGCCCTCCCCAACGATGCTCCCAAATTGGCAATTGGCTGTCCTGGACATCAGGACTGTTTCTTCCATATTCCCCTACACCCAGAAGGGGCGGCGCCACGGTTTGCCTTCTCGGTTCCCACCACCAACGAAAAGCCCCAATGAAGCGCTACCACTGGAAAGTATTGCCTCAGGGCATGAAGTGTAGTCCATCCATCTGCCAGGGTACGTAAGCCGGGTTGCTTTCAATCCCCAGTGCGGCGCCCAGAAAAAGGAAGCAATCATCTACACTACATGGATGATGTGCTTGTGTGCCCCCGATGACATAATACTCCAAGACACACTTGACCTAGTGGTTAAAGTTTTAACCTCTGCTGGATTCAACTGCAGGAAAAGCAAGGGTTCAGAGAATGCCACCTTGGAATTACCTGGGCTTACAAATCACTCTTGTGGGACCATTGTTCATAGAAATTGAAAGTAAGATTGATCCCAAAACTCTAGCAGACCTCCATTCCTTGTGTGGGGCTTTGAACTGGGTCAGACCTTGGCTTGGTCTCACTAACAGAGACCTAGCTCCCTTCTTAATTTACTGAAGGGAGAGAGAGAGCTAGCCTCTCCCAGGGAACTGACCCCAGAGGCAAAACCGCCCTCCAAAAAAAAGTGCAGAAGGCTTTGGCGAGAGGCAGGCTCACCGTTACAAGCCTGAGCTGCCTTTTTGGTCATTGTTTTGGGGAAGGATTACCACACTTACACGGGTTGATATTCCAATGGTTTGAAGTACAAAGGATCCACTTCATAGAGTGGGTTTTCTACTCTCTCATCAGCCGATCCAAAACCATCACACAGCCACAGGAGCTAATAGCTCAGCGATCTGGAAGGCCAGGGTAGATTAGCGTGAGCTGGCGGTTGTGACTTTGAGTGTATTCACCTTCCAATCAGCCTTTCTAAGGAGGGAAAGAAGCTCTCGAGGTTGACCAGAAAATGGATGTTCCGACCACCTGCTCCCAGAGCAATGCCAGTCTCCAATATCCTGGACAGCTACGGTGGACAGGCCGTAAGTCAGGCCCCATCACACAAGCTGTTCCACGAGATTCCCACCTCATTGCTCCTGAGAAAGGAGTCTTAGGCCACTCAAAGGCTTACAGTGTGTTCACTGATGCATCCGGGCCTCCCACAAGTCGGTGATGACTTGGAGAAATCCACAGACCCAGCATTGGGAAGTGATGTTGAGTTTGTGGAAGGGTAAGCTCAGATTGCTGAGCTTCAGCGGTGGTCGTGAAGCCTTTGAGGCTCAGAGCCAATCAGTTTGGTTACTGATTCAGCCTATGTGGCGGGGTAGTGTCAGGAAGCAGACAGGCAGTTCTCAAAGAAATCAAGATGGGCATCTCCACAGGTTGCTCTCAAA
>NW_022147823.1:0-6952 GCF_901933205.1 Camarhynchus parvulus
GAGGGAAGGAGTTTACATTTTCCACTTCAAGGGAGGCTCTTGCCTTCCTTAGTAGACACCTGTCTTTTCAAACCAAGACATTAACCTTTAGGGGAAAATTGAAAATACATACCCCACACTCAGTTAGAAGTACCCTGAGCCAAAAGGCTGAGAAATGGCTCACTGATTCCTGTATGTTAAATTATGAAGCGATCTTAATAGATAATGATTTAGAGCTAATTGTGAGTAACCAACTCAACCCTGCCCAGTTTTTGTATGGAGAACCAGATGAAGAACTAATACATAATTGCCTAGAGGTTATAAACTATCAAACTAAAGTAAGAGAGGACCCAACAGATCAACCACTCCAAGGTGGAAAATGATTGTACATCCATGGATCTTCATGGGTAATAAAGGGGCACAGGGTATCGGGGTACGCTACAGTGGATGAAGGGTTAGTGGCCATGGAAAAGGGAAAGTTACCTTCCAACTGGCCAGCCCAAGCGTGTGAGCTATATGCCCTAAAATGAGCTCTGGAAATATTAGCACAGAAAAAGGGAACGATATATACAGACTGAAAATATGCTTTTGGAGTAGTGCACACCTTTGGAAAAATTTGGGAAGAGAGGGGGCTATTCAATTCAAAGGAAAAGGGACTGATTCACGAAAACTTTCTTTTAGAAGAGTTAGAAACCTTACCATTACCAGAGGAAGCAGCAGTGGTGTATGTTAAAGGACATAAAAAGGGAGTGACTCTGGAGGCATGAGGGAACAATTTAGCTGATTTAGAGGCTAAAAATGCAACTGAATCAGAGACAGAAAAACTGAAAATACTATTAACCCCCATAAGAGAAATGCAAAAAGTCCCCATATTCAGTAGGACAGAAGAGGAAGAACTCCTCAAAATAGGAGCAAAAAAAGATAACAAAGAGAAGTGGAGACTAGCAGATGGGAGGCAAATGTTGAATAAACCCTTTGCCAGGAAAATGCTAGAAGACAGACATGGAACAACACATTGGGGTACACAAGTGCTAAGTGATCAATTTCTAAGGGATTGGGGATGCATAGGAATTTTCAGAATAGCTAAGCAAGTAACTGAACGGTGTGTGATATGTCAACATGTTTGTAAGAAAATCATGAGGAAAACACCCAGAGGAGGGCGAGAACTGCCTTACAGCCTTTCCAAAACATCCAAGTAGACTTCACTGAGCTCCCCATGTACAATGGTGGAAGTTTTTGCCAGTGATAGTAAATGACGTGACTCATTGGGTACAGGTGGTACCCACTGTGAAAGCCAATGCCAGTGTTGTGAGTAAAACACTTCTAGAATCAATCATTCCCTGATATGGGATGGCAAACAGGATTGATTCAGACCAAGGAACTCATTTCACATTGAAGATATTGCAGGAAGTTGTTCAGGCCCTGGGAGTGAAATGGGAATTACACACTCCATGGCATCCACAGAGTTCTGGTTGTGTAGAGAGAATGAATCAAACTCTTAAAAGAGCTCTAGTTAAGCTAATGATTGAAACCCAAATGTCATGGATAAAATGTCTCCCTTTGGCCTTATTAAGAATTAGCACCCAACCCCAGTCAGATCTGGGGCTGTCACCCCATGAAATGATGTTTGGGTTTCCCTTCCTGACCTCACCCCAGATGGTGCCACCTATGGGGAAGGGGAAGCCAATGCCAAGAAATAAGTGATGTCCATAGCACAAACCTTAGAAGGGCTAAGACATAAAGGGGCAATTCCTCAAACTACCCCCTGGATTTCAGAATCCATAGTATTAATCTGGGGATTGGGTGATGATTGTCATGGAGAGATCAGCCTCTAACTCCTCAGTGGGAAGGTCCCTTTCAGGTACTGCTCACCACCGAATCGGCCGTGCGAACTGCAGAGCAGGGATGGACTCATGCCAACAGAGTCAAAGGCCCAGCAGAAGAACCCAAAGAGTGGACTGTAACATCCAGGCCAGGTGAAACGAGATTGACTCTCAAGCAGAGACTGAAAGACAACCAGAAAAACACCAAGATGCCAAAAAAGTAGAGTCAAGCTTCCACCAACCACCTCGAGAACTGTCTTCCTGTTTCAATGGGTGAGAATTACCAGCATCTGTTGAGGAGAAGTACACAAGGGACTGAAAAGGCAATGGGACAGCTTCTTCAAGAAAATAAGACAAAGGAAGGAGGGCAAGACTGGGTTGGCCCCTTTGTTTGCTACCAAGAAGGCTCCATAGCCCTGTTGTGGGTAGCAACCCTGTAGGCATGGTAAGGTGGGGACAAAAGGCCAGACCTGACCTCTATCATTCCTCAGTTGTCTTTTAATTCAACAGCGGCTGGAGGGCAGGACCGAGTTGGCCTCTGTACTCACCCCTAAGATACACTGACTATGGGTAGCAGCCACATGGGCACGGTAGATGGAAGTCAAAGCCATACTGGACCTCTGTGATGCCCTTTTGTCCGTTCCAAATAAGCGTGTCTAAGGAAAACCTGAGATTTTTTTGTTCTGTTCCTACTGTCCTTGCCCACATCAACAGATGCTGGTATGACTCATTCAAGAGAGAGAGAAAGTTTTTACTTAATTGTTCAAGCAAAATGACTTCTAGAAAAAGAAAAGGAGGGCTTGTTATAGATGAGTAATCCTATGGTTGACTCTCACAATTAAGGGGTGAATATTAAATATATGTTAAGAGAAGTTTTGTAGATGTAGAGTTATCCTTCCCGTCCCCCTTGCATTGTTATCCCAGGATGGCCTCAGTAGCTGGGGCATTTGGGAGGGTTGGCTTGTTACTATGGCAGCACCTGACCTCCAGTCAAGGTGTGAGACAGTGATCTCCACCACTGGACAGCGAAGGAGGAGGCGATTGACAAGACATTGGGAGGGGCTAGAGGTATAAAAGACAGACCATCCATTTAGTAGGTGAGCACACAGTGGCTGAATCCTTTGTTCCTGGTGCTGTATTCTTTTCTTTATTCAGTCTTCTGTTGTATTTTGAAAAGGTCTTAATAAACCATTTACATTTTTGAAAGTGAAAATCGTTTCTCACATGGGGTTGGGGAATGTGGGGCAAGGTTGTCCACACTGGGTCAGCTCCAAGGTACAACTTCACTGACCTGGCCAGACCTCCTTAGGAGCAGCCCTACATCAATATCAAGCACAGAATGCTGCAATCGCTTCTTCTCTAAAGAGAAAAGGAATAAAATACACTCTTTAAAATAGGAATACATATTTCTTAGAAGCTCATTGAAATATTTCTCCATAACTGTAAAAGGAAAACTTCCTGCTGAACTGAACTGGACCAGAGAAAAATCAAGGCAGAGCCATGGTTTGTCAGGCCTTGCTTGATCCTAATGAGCCCTGTGGTGCATTTGGAGCTGAGCCCTGGAACCTCAGGGCCTGGGAGGAGATTGCACAAACCTTTCCAGGAGTCAAAGTCGGAGGAAACTCCAAAGTGTCTCAAAGCATGAATGGCTCCCACTGAGGTCCATCCCAAGCACAGGCTCCTCATGGACTCCTTGGAGGAGAGAATTGGAGGCCAGGATGGCACAAAAACCTCTCAGAGACTCAGTGTGGAAAGGAAATTCCAAAGTACCTTAAAAAACTTTGAGTATCTCAAAGTATTAATGAGCCCCACTGAGTGTCAGTACAAAGCTCTCAAGGGACTCGTTAAAGCAGATAATTGGGGCCAGGATTGCACAAACCTCTCACAGAGTCTGTATCAAAAGGGAAACACCAAGTACCTTAAAATAACTGAAGTACCTTGAAGCATTAATAACCCCACTGAGTGTTGTTATTGACAAAGCCTCTCCAGGGACTAATTAAAGCAGGTAATTGGAGGCCATGATTGCACAAATCCTCTCACAGACTCCAAGGCAAAAGCCAAAGCCAAAGTCCTTTGAAAAACCTGCAGTCCCTGCAGGGAGCATTCAGGAGCCCCCAGGGCCATTGCTGAGCAAGGCTCCCCAGGGACTCCTTCCAGCAGATCCTTGAGGCCACTGGGATGTGGGCTGGGGGGATGCTGAGGGCAGGACAAGGGGCTGACAGTGCCCAGCCTGGCTGGGGCTGTGCCAGGAGGCCCCAGGGCCTCAGGACAAGGTGTCTCCTCCCAGCCCTTGGTGGCACAGACCCTGCTGTGCCCCAGGGCACCAAGACTTGGCTTCTCTCTGTCCCCACCTGTCATCACTGCCTGCAGTTCTCTGCCCTGCCTGGGGCCTGGGGACACTTTCTCAGTCGTGTCCCGCAGTGGGACCCATTAAAAGTCCAAGAAACTTTGGAGTTGGATTCTGACTTGGAGTTCTGGAGAGGTTTCTTCAGCTCCCTCTCAGGGACTGACGTTCAGGGCCTGAGCACAAAGCCCCAGAGGCTCATTAAAGTCCTTGTGCTGTGTCTGTGCTGCTGAGCTGGGCCGGGCTCCTGGCACAGAGGCAGCTCCTGGTAACCAAGAAGAGCTTCAAAAGCACATTTCTCTTGATGAGCAGCTCTTCTGCCAGCCCAGCAGGGCTGGGGCACTGCCTGCAGCCAGCCCGGGCACAGCACAGAGGCACAGAGAGCTTCAATCAGTCAGGGCTGGGAAGGTGCTGAGAAGTGCCTGGGGCACAATCACTGCCAGCCCTTGGCACAGGAACCTCTGGCTGCAGGACAAGGCAGCTGCAGCTCCTGGAGCCATCTCCTACAGCTGGAACATCCCACTGACAACAGGTTCTGTAAGTACAGCTCAGAGTATGTCTGGTGTAGAGGAGGACAAGTTGAGAGCTTCAGATCATTTCCAGAATATTTTCAAGATAATGATTTTTAGAAAGACAAGGAAGTTTCCTGAGACTGTTTCCAACTTCCTTCTCCTGTGCAATGGAAAGGATAAAATACTGTAAATGTACTAATTTTGGCAAGTATCTCAGAGACCTGGATTGTAGCTTTGGGCACTCTGTAAGTCTACAGGAGTTTCCTGAAGTGCTTTCAGCCATTCCTCTGCCCATGGACAGCAGCAGCAGCATCACCTTTGCTGGACCCATCAAGCTCAGGCTGAGCTGTCCTTTCTCCCACCTGCAAGCAGAACCTGCCCCAGCCAGTGCCCTGCAAACAGGCAGGGTTCTGTAGGGCCAAGGAGAGTGCACAGAGATTTGGGGTCTGTGAGTGCTGGCAGGGAGAGATCAGGCACAGGGAAACACCTGCAGGAGGGAAATCCCCAGGAAGCAGAGAGAAGATGAGGCAATGAGAGGAAACAAAACCCAGCAATGCCGTGGCAGGGAGAGTTTAGAGATGTGCACAGGATCCCCTGCAGCGCAGCCCCTCCCTCTGAACAAGCCCCCTCCCTCCTGTGCCCCAGCCAAGCCTCTGCCCTCAGGGCCGGGGCCCCAAGGCGTGCAGCCCCTCCTGTGCAGGCAGAGCTGCAGCAGAGCCGTGGGGCAGCTCTGCAGCCCCGGGCCCAGTTCCCTCTGCAGAGCACAGGGCTGGGAGCAGCTGCCCGGCCCTGGGGGCTCTGGAGGGGGCACAGCTGGCTCAGGGGGACGCTGTCCCCAGTGCCCGGCTCTGGGCAATGCTGTCAGGGCAGCCAGGGAAGGAGCTGCATCTCCCTCAATCCAATGCCATCATAAGGACACTTGGAATCTCCCTGAGATTTCCTTCCAAGCTTTGACCTTCCCTGCAGGATACAAACCTGTCCTGTAGCATCTCTGTGTTATCTGAAAGCCCCACGGTGAGACACAGAAGGTCTATGATGAGAAAATGCTGTTGGGTTGGTGAAATGAGCCCTGTCTGTCCCTGGGTACAAATGTGGGGCTGAGACCTTGAGAAGGGGATGGACATTTGGTGGACTGTGGGGATCCATCTGCTCTCAGCAATGTCGGGATGGTTTTTAAAGGAAACATGGAGGGTGATCATCCTCTGTCTGGGAAAGGTGAAAGCCCAGAGAATCCTGGAACAGGACAGGGCGACAGACCTCCTCCCCTCCCTCTCCACTCACCACCTTGCCTCAGAGAACTCACTGTTCTCCCTGAGGGCAGCAGAAATGCAGAGAGTTTCTGACATCCAAAAATAATCAGCAGGGGAGATGAAGAAAAGCTGTAAATAACACAGTACATGTAAACAGACTTTACCCTTCCTGTTCTCTGGCAGTGGGAGGGCAGATGCTGACAGGGCCTTCTGTGTTAACAGAGATTCAAAGTGGAACACGAGGACAGGTCCCTGTCCCCCTCCCATGTCTGCACAGCAAGCCTGAATTATAAAAACCTCTGTGTGTAGCTGTCCTGAACATGAAGTCCCACTCAGGCAGCACCAGCCAGGGCTCTACACTTGGAGCTGAAGGAAAATCTGCTGGAAATTCAAAAGGGTGTCACAGTGTTACAGGAGAAGGGTCTGTGGGAAAAGGCTTTGATTTTGCTGGAAGAAGTTTCTCCTAACCTGTCACTGACTTTTCTCCATGAACAGCTCCCAATGGCCAGAGACAGCAAATGTCCAACAGCAGCTCCATCAGGCACTTCCTCCTGCTGGCACTGGCAGACACGCGGCAGCTGCAGCTCCTGCACTTCTGCCTCTTGCTGGGCATCTCCCTGGCTGCCCTCCTGGGCAACGGCCTCATCATCAGCGCCGTAGCCTGCGGCCACCACCTGCACACGCCCATGTTCTTCTTCCTGCTCAACCTGGCCCTCAGCGACCTGGGCTCCATCTGCACCACTGTCCCCAAAGCCAT
Source organism: Camarhynchus parvulus (assembly GCF_901933205.1). Taxonomy (NCBI): domain Eukaryota; kingdom Metazoa; phylum Chordata; class Aves; order Passeriformes; family Thraupidae; genus Camarhynchus; species Camarhynchus parvulus. Next base: position 6,666 of record NW_022147823.1, read on the forward strand.
GCACAATTCCCTCTGGGACACCAGGGACATCTCCTACTCAGGATGTGCTGCTCAGGTGTTTTTCTTTATGTTCTTCATCTCAGCAGAGTTTTCTTCCTGACCGTCATGTGCTACGACCGCTACGTGTCCATCTGCAAACCCCTGCACTACGGGACCCTCCTGGGCAGCAGAGCTTGTGCCCACATGGCAGCAGCTGCCTGGGCCAGTGCCTTTCTCACTGCTCTGCTGCACACAGCCAATACATTTTCCCTGCCCCTGTGCCATGGCAATGCCCTGGGCCAGTTCTT
>NW_022147824.1:0-6942 GCF_901933205.1 Camarhynchus parvulus
TATTCAACCCCGTGACAGGGTAGCACAATTATTGATATTGCAATTTTACGAAGGATTGTGAAAAAAGGAGATCCACCTGCAATCACCACCATTTGTGGAGATAAAGGTTTGGGATGCAGCAGCCCCAATAATGGAGCCAGAGTGTGGGTCCGGAGGCCAAATGGCCCTCCCGAGGCAGCTGGAGGAACAGCTCCTGGGAAAGACAGCTCTGAGGTCTGAAACCTGGGCAGGAACAATGGGAATGTGTTCCTGCAGCCAAGGATTGTGTGAGAACAGGAAAATCTGACAGGAGATTGTTTTCCACATCCCAGCCAGACCAAATCTCCCTGTTTGCCCCAAGGGCCCCTTTGAAAATGCTCTGATCCACGGGCCCGTGTGAAGGCTGCTGTGACACTGAGGGACTGGCACAGGAATTCCATCCAGGAGCCTGGGTGCCCCTCAGGGACTGGGACCCGCCCCTTCCAGCCAGAGGGGAAAAGGGCCCCCAAGCCTTGTTAGCCACAGACAGCATGGTAAAGCTGAACAGCAAAGGGCCTCGGGAATTATTCTGGAATTAACGTGGTGCCAGCTCCATGGACGACAGAATTCTGTTCCTAACTCCTCGCGATGAGATTGAGAAAAGAATGAAGAGCGGTGTCACTAAAGTACTCCTGATGTCTGTAAGGTGTACCTTGACAGTCAGCCAGAATCTTTGTCTGCCACAAACACCTCTAGTGTTTCACCAAGGGGTCAGTCATCAAAATGGAATGATGAGTTCTGATGGATTGCTGAGCTTCTTTTGTAATTCTTTGCTAATGATGATGTGCTTTGCTGAGCTTATCCTTTTTGTAATTCTTTGCAGCTGTGCATGATATAAATGACACAATTCCTTCAGTTGGTGTGTGTGTCTTTGGTAGTGACCCTGACCACTGGAGAAACAGGGCCCCTCTTGCCTAAGTGTTACCTGGGAAGGCAGAAACCCTCCCTCCAAAATTCCCCCCTTCCTCCTGTTCCCCCCCTTCATACCCTGGAGCATGATGTCCCTCTGGTCTGGGGTATCCCTGGGTCAGTTGGGGTCCCCTGTCCTGGCTGTGTCCCCTGCCAAGCTCCCCTCAGCCCCAGCCCCTCCCCAGCGTGGCTGGGACGAGGGCAGGACAGGCCTTGGCTGTGCTGCAGCTCAGCAAGAACAAAACCATCTCTGCGTGCTCAGCCCTGTGCTCAGCGCCCGGCCCAGCAGTGTCTCAGTGCCAGGGGCTGTGCCCTCAGTGCCTGCCAGGGGTTTCCATGGCAACTGCCAGGCCAGGTGACCCAGGTGTGTCCCCCCAGTGCCGGTTGCCATGGCAACAGTGCCCAGCCCTGCCCCTTTCTGTCTGGCTGACCTGGCCTTTGGCCCTGGCAGCGCCGTTGGCTGCTGGTTCCTGGTGCCTGAGTGGCCAGCGGGCACAGGGGCAGGTGGCCATGGCACAAGCCCCCAGCAAGGGATCCCTCTGGCTCTGGGCACTGACAGCAGCCCTGAGCAAGGGGGGTCAGTGCAGTGTCCGTGGCATCAGCCCCTTGCAATGGCCCAGGGCAGGTTGGGATGATGATCCACCCTCACTGCTGGCCCAGGGCAGCTCTGCAGTGCCCTTCCCACAGCCTGTCTGCACAGAAACACTTCCAGGGCTCCTGCAGTTCCCGTTCCCCTCACTCTTGGGTCACTCACACATCTCAAAACAACCCACTGGGTGCTTTGAGCTGCAAGAAATGCAAAGCTGGTCTGTCCTTCAGGAGCTGGTGTAATTCTGTCTTCAGCCAACTCTGGATTTGTGTTTGTTCTAGAACTTCCTGTGTATCTCTAAATCATTCCTTGCATGGTTCTGCCTTGGAGAAGGGGAACCTCCTTGGTGGCAGCTTGGGCTTGGCACACACTTGAGGAGGGTGTCTGTTTTCAGTGGGGAAACTCAGGAGTTTAGGATTACTTGAAAAAGAAGAAGAAAACCCTTCTTTGGCTGAGTGCAGCCAGTTCTCCAAGCAAAGCAGGTCCCAGGTGAAGGGGGAGAGACAGGATGGGACTGGGGAATGTGGAGCAAGGTTGTCCACACTGGGTCAGACCTGAAGGCACAGCTTCTCTGACCAGGCCAGACCTCCTGAGGAGAGTCCCTGCATTAATATCAGGCACTGAATGTTGCAATCACCTCTTCTCTAATGAGAACAGTAATAAAACACACCCTTCCAAAAAGGAATGCTGATTTATTAGAAGCTCTTTGAAACATTTCTCCCAAACTGAGTAGGAAACCTTCCTCATGAACAGCTCCAGACCAGAGGGAAGTCAAGGCAGAGCCATGGTTTGTCAGGACTTGCTTGATCCTAATGAGCCCCGTGGTGCTTTTGGAGCTGAGCCCTGGAACCTCAGGGCCTGACAGGAGATTGCACAAACCTTGCCAGGAGTCAAAGTCAGAGAAAACACCCAAAGTGTCTCAGAGCACTAATGGGTCCCACTCAGGTCCATCCCCAACACAGGCTCCTCATGGACTCCTTGGAGGAGAGAATTGGAGGCCAGGATGGCAGAAAAACCTCTCAGAGACTCAGTGTGGGAAGGAAAATCCAAAGTACCTTAAAAACCTTGAGTATCTCAAAGTATTAATGAGCCCCACTGAGTGTCAGTACAAAGCTCTCAAGGGACTCGTTAAAGCAGATAATTGGGGCCATGATTGCACAAACCTCTCACAGAGTCTGTATCAAAAGGGAAACACCAAGTACCTTAAAATAACTGAAGTACCCTGAAGCATTAATGAGCCCACTGAGTGTTGTTACTGACAAAGCCTCTCCAGGGACTAATTACAGCAGATAATTGGAGGCCATGATTGCACAAAGCTCTCAGAGACCCCAAGGCAAAAGCCAAAGTCCTTTGAAAAACCTGCAGTCCCTGCAGGGAGCATGAAGGAGCCCCCAGGGCCATTGCTGAGCAAGGCTCCCCAGGGACTCCTTCCAGCAGATCCTTGAGGCCACTGGCATGTGGGCTAGGGGGGGATGCTCAGGGCAGGACAAGGGGCTGACAGTGCCCAGCCTGGCTGGGGCTGTGCCAGGAGGCCCCAGGGCCTCAGGACAAGGTGTCTCCTCCCAGCCCTTGGTGGCACAGACCCTGCTGTGCCCCAGGGCACCAAGACTTGGCTTTCTTTGTCCCCACCTGTCAGCACTGCCTGCAGTTCTCTGCTCTGCCTGGGGCCTGGGGACACTTTCTCAGTCGTGTGTCCCTCAGTGGGACCCATTAAAAGTCCAAGAAAGTTTGGAGTTGGATTCTGACTTGGAGTTCTGCAGAGGTTTCTTCAGCTCCCTCTCAGGGACTGATGTTCATGGCCTGAGCACAAAGCCCCAGAGGCTCATTAAAGTCCTTGTGCTGTGTCTGTGCTGCTGAGCTGGGCTGGGCTCCTGGCACAGAGGCAGCTCCTGGTAACCAAGCAGAGCTTCAAAAGCACATTTCTCTTGATGAGCAGCTCTTGTGCCAGCCCAGCAGGGCTGGGGCACTGCCTGCAGCCAGCCCGGGCACAGCACAGAGGCACAGAGAGCTTCAATCAGTCAGGGCTGGGAAGGGGCTGAGAAGTGCCTGGGGCACAATCCCTGCCAGCCCTTGGCACAGGAACCTCTGGCTGCAGGACAATGCAGCTGCAGCTCCTGGAGCCATCTCCTACAGCTGGAACATCCCAATGCCTACAGAGCCTGTGAGTACATTCTCTGATTGTCTCTTGTGCAGAGCAGCCAGGGGTGCCCAGGGCTGTCCTGCAGAGCAGGGTCCTGCAGCCCAGGGCGCTGTGCTGGGGCAGGGACTCTGCTGCCTGCCAGGGACAGCTCTCAGCCAGCCCTGGCAGCTGCTCCCAGCGCTGGGGGACAAGGTCTGGGTGGGAGGAGACAGCTGGTCAGGCTTGGAAGTGTTCTCCTTGTGTGGGGAGGATGCTGCATTGTTCAGGGCTGCTCCCAGCATGGCATTTAACTGCAGAACATTTCCAAGTGGATTATACAGGGAGCGCAGCAAGGCAGGGGCTGCATAAAAGGGAAAATCCTGCTTTTTATTCTACTGCTCTGGGATGCCGAGATGGGGAATTGCACATAGATATTTATCTCTCAGTTCAAGTGGAGAAAAAAATATAATTCCCCCAGATCTTCCTAAACCAGGCAGTGACAGAAATCAGCACAGGGCCCCTCACAGGCAGCATCAGTGTCGCTTTTCCAGCCTCCTCAGGGTTGCTCTGACATTGCCATCAGAGCCTGCAGAGCCAGAGCTGTCCCTGGGCAGTGCCTGAGCTGGGAGGGCTCTGCAGGGCAGAGCTGAGCCCCAGGGGCTGGGCTGGGCTCTGGCAGCACTGGCAGTGGGCCCAGCCCTGGGCACAGGGAAGCAGCTGCTGGCAGGGACAGCTCCAGGCAGCAGAGCCCTGGGCAGGCAGTGGGGGGAAAGTGCCCCCAGGCTGTGCTGGGATATTTCAAGTCAGCTACTCTGTCCCCAGCCTGTAGTGCTGCAGGGGTTGTTGTGGCCAAAGTGCAGGACCCGGCACTTGCAATGGCCCCTTGGCTCCATGAGGCCCTGCAGTGTCACCCTGGGGCAGGAGAAAGGAAGGGATTCGCCCACATGAGCTGCAGCTGATGGGCCAGCTGGCCAGACAGACCTTCCCAGGCCAGCCCCCTGCCGGGTTTGTCTGGAAATATCCTGGATGCATTTGAAATTTTTGAATGTTGCATGCCAGGCCAAAACCCCAGTGGAGGAGGGACAGTTTGTCTTCTTCCTGCTTGAATTGAAAACCAAGAAAGTCCCATTGTGTTATCAGGGTTACATGCATGCCACTGAAAGGACTGGGACCATCCCTGGAGCTCTGAGGCCAATGAAACCAGAGCTGCACCTCTGCACTGGATTCATGGATGGTGGGAAATGTCTGTGGGGGTCCCTTGGAACGATGGAAAAGGGCCTTTGTGTGCAGGGGAAACCCAGCTGGGCTGCTGGACTGGGGCAAGACATCACTGCTCGGGGAGAAGTTGGCTGTGAAAGTCCCTCCTGTGGATGCTCACGTGCCCAAGAGTCGGGCACTGAAGAGCATCACAACAATGGACAGGGGGATGGGGATGCCAGGATTAAAGTGTCTCAGGAGGGTCTGGACTGGCCACACAAGGGTGAGTTATTTCTGGACACCTCAGGTCATCAGGGAAGAGATGCAACCTCCAGATGGGCTCTTGAGTGAGGGGTGGGTTTAACCATGGACACCATCTCCAGGTTATCCCTGACTGTGAAACGTGGGCTGAGATCAAGCAGGGCCAGGTGGGTAAAGCCCCTGTGGTGTGGGGGGCAATGGTGGGAATATAAATCTGGGGAGACACGTGGTCTTTGTAGTGGGAGTAGTAAATTAGAGAGCACCATTTCTAAACCACAACAGCCCTGTGAGAGCCAGCCCTGTCCCTGCACTGCCCTAGCTCTGCTGCCCCACAGCTGCTGGATCAGGAAGTGCAGAGCCATGGGGAAGGAACAGCACACACTGTATTCCCCTTCCATCCTGGTAGGCCCCCCAATGAAACCCCATCCTCAGCTGGGAGTTACCATGAGAGTCTCTGCCATTGTCCCACTTGGTGAATCTTTCACACTGAGATGTTGGTCCTTCCTTTCAGTTTCTTTACTTTTTGGCCTTTTAATGGTTCCTCCATAAACACAGCAATTCATGTCCCTGATATGGCAATTCTTTCCTTTTTAAGGAAGTGTTGGGAATTAGGCCAGATTAAAATGCTGGCATGGTGTGCATAGGTACTTGCAGCCTTGTGCAGAAGCAGTTGGGATATAAGAATGAAAGAAATGTAAAATGGTTTGAGTTAGAAGAGACCTAAAAGAGTAAAACTCCCCTTCCATTACCCAGGAACACCTTCACTCGTTCAGGTTGTACAAAGCCCCTGACCTTAAACACTTCCAGGGATGGGGTTTCTATTCTGAGGGCAACTGTGCCAGTGTCCGGCCACCATCATCACAAAATATTTCATCCTTACAGAAAATCTAAATCTGTCCACAGTCAGTTAAAAGATACAGTGTATTATACTGTATTATATTCCCCAGTACAACTTTTGGGCAAAAAGGTACTCAGCCATTCCTGGACTTAAATCACATCTCCAATGCTGAACACCTTTGAGAAGGCCCAGGGATCTCCCAGGATGTGCTTTGGAGGCTCCAAAAACATGAACACTATATGGGAGCTGGAAGTCCTGGGTTCAACTGTGTGGAGACTGAGGCCAGAACAAAGATAGCCTGTGAGGACAACAAAGGTGGATTCAAATATATTGGACCTCTCCTCTTCTTAGTGGAAATGAACCTGAGCTAGAAACAATGTCACCAACAGCTGTGAAGACCCAGAATGGAAAAAAAGAGAGAGGAATTTCCCTCCCAGGGCAGAGCTGTGGCACAACACATCCCCCAGAAGGAGTCTGGGTCAGCCCCAGGCTTTGTGTGGGCAGGCAGAGGCAGGCAGGAGGCAGAGCTGTCAGCAAAGGAAGGGCCCAGCCAGGTGGGGCAGCCGGGGGATGCCGACAGCCTGCAGGGACAGAGGCGCAGGGCAGGGACACCGTAGCACAGCCTGGGCTGCACAGGGCACAGGCATGTGCAGCAGCTGCAAGACAGCCCTGCCAGAGCCACCTTGGGCAGCACTTTGGCCATGGCTGCTGGGCCTGGGCCTGAGGCAGGAGCAGGAGACAAGTGACCCTTGCAGGCCTGGGGCCTCATTGCCTCCTTGGCCCTGCTCAGCAGCCTGGCAGGGGCCGCCCCATGCTCCTGCCCTTGGCATTGCACATCCCCACATGCCAGTGCCCATCCCGGGAAGAGCCCTGAGCAAGGAGGGAGGGACAGCATCTGCCTGGCCAGGGGCTGGGGCTCAGCCCTTGGCCCTTTGCATTCCTCAAACACATCCAGCTTTGCTCAGCACCAGAGACACCTTGGCCTTGTTTGTGCCCAGCTGTCATCACTGG
>NW_022147825.1:0-72807 GCF_901933205.1 Camarhynchus parvulus
CGTCCAGGAACAGCAGCTGCAGCGTCACGGGCGGGGCCTGGGGGACACGGGGTCACCTGGGGTCACCTGGGGTCACCTGGGGTCACCTGGGGTCACACACCTGGGGTCACCTGGGGTCACACACACCTGGGGTCACCTGGGGTCACACACCTGGGGTCACACACACCTGGGGTCACACACACCTGGGGTCACCTGGGGTCACCTGGGGTCACACACACCTGGCACACCTGGGGTCACCTGGGGTCACCTGGGGTCACACACACCTGGGGTCACCTGGGGTCACACACACCTGGGGACATCTGAGGGCACACCTGGCATGGAACACCTGGCCTGGCACACACACCTGGCACACACACCTGTGTCACACCTGGCACACCTGCCCTGACACACCTGGGCACACCTGGGGCACACCCGGCACATACCTGAGGCACCTGTTGCACACCTGGCACACACCTGGCCTGGCACACACCTGGCCTGGCACACACTGGTCACACACCTGTCCCCAGGTGTCCCCCTGGCCATCCCCAGGTGCGCTCACCTGTCCCTCCCTGCCCCTCAGGTGCCCATCCAGGGCCGATGCCAGCTCTAGCAGGAGAGCACAGAGCCCCACCTGTCCCTGTCCCACCTGTCCCACCTGTCCCCAGGTGTGCCCAGGTGTGCCCAGGTGTGCCCAGGTGTGCCCAGGTGTGCCCAGGTGCGCTCACCTGCTCTGCTCTGGCGCTCAGGTGCCCATCCAGGGCCGATGCCAGCTCCAGCAGGAGGGCGCAGGGCACGGCGGCGTCGGTGGCGCCCACGAAGGGCTCAGGTGCGCCGTGCCCAGGTGCGCCGTGCCCAGGTGGCAGCACCTTGGTGTCGTAGTGGCAGGCCAGCACCAGGCGCCGCGCGGCCGCCGGCGCCGCCGTGGCCACCACGCTGCTGAAGGTCACTGCCCAGGGCGTGGCCACAAAGGTGTCCAGCTCCAGGTGCCAGCGGGCGCGGAGCGAGCGCAGGTGGGACAGGATGTGCTGGGGACGGTGGGACAGGTGGGACGGGTGGGGATGGGTGGGACAGGTGGGACAGGTGGGATGGGGATGGGTGGGGGGATGGGTGGGACAGGTGGGGATGGGTGGGACAGGTGGGACAGGTGGGACAGGTGGGGATGGGTTTGGGGATGGGGGGCCGGTGGGCGGTGGGGGCCCCGGGTGGAACGGTGGGCAGGTGGGGGGCCGGGGTGGATTTGGGACAGATGGGGCCAGGTGGGGGTGGGTGGGGGTGGGTGGTTTGGGGTCGGGTGGGACGGTGGGACAGGTGGGGTCTGGGGTGGGGATGGGTGGGGGCGTGGCTGGGAGGATTCAGGGGGCATTTGGGGAGATTTGGGGGGGCCTGGGGGGGTCTCGGGGGTGTATTTGGGGCTCCCCGGGTGTATCTGGGGGTCCCATGGGGGATTTGGGGGTCCCGGGGTGGATTTGGGGGGTCCTGGAGCAGATTTGGGGGTCCCAGGTGCATTTGGGGGTCCCAGGGCAGATTTGGGGGTCCCAGGGCAGATTTGGGGGGTCCCGGGTGCATTTGGGGCTCCCAGGGCAGATTTGGGGGTCCCGGGTGCATTTGGGGGTCCCGGGGGTGGTTTTGGGGGTCCCAGAGCAGATTTGGGGGTCCCAGGGCAGATTTGGGGTCCCAGGTGCATTTGGGGGTCCCGGGGCGCACCTGGGGGTCTCACCTGTCGCGCGGCGCGGCTGCCGGGCCCCCCCGGGACCCTCTCGTGCAGGAGGGGCCGGAGCAGGGACCCCCAGAGCCGGGCGGGGTCCAGCTGCGCCAGCAGCGTCCGGAGGGCGCCGTCCGAGGGGGGGCGGGGGGCGTCCCGCGGCGGCCCAGGGGGGTCCTGGGGGCGAGGGGGGTCCCTGAGGGGTCCCGGAGGGGTTTGGGGGTCCCGGAGTGATTTTTGGGGGTCCCAAGGCGGTTTTGGGGGTCCCGAAGAGTTTGGGGGGGGTCTCCCGTTACCTCCCCCCGTTACCCCCCCCGTTATCCCCCCCGTTACCTCCCCCCGTTACCCCCCCGTTATCCCCCCATTACCCCCCCGTTATCCCCCCCGTTATCCCCCCCGTTACCCCCGGTGCCCCCTCCCCTCTCACCGGCGCGCTCCCCCCGGTCCCCCCGCCGGGCCAGCACACGAAGATCACGGCGGCGGCCGCCAGCACCGCCAGCAGCAGCGGCAGCAGCGGCCGTGCCGGGCGCGGGGGCCGCGGGAGGAGCCCCCAGAACCGGCCCGGCCCCGGTTCCGGTACCGGCAGCGGCACCGGGGCCGGGCCGGGACTCGAACCCGCGGCCCGAGGGCGGCGCGGCCCGGCCGGGAGATGGCGCATGGCGGGGGCGGGGCCTCGGCGGGGCGGGGCCTCGGCGGGGCCAATGGGTGAGGAGGGGCGGGGATTGAAGGGGGAGGGGCGGCGTGGGGCGACGAGGAGCGCGCGGATTGGGCAGGTGGGCGGGGATTGGAGAGGCCACGCCCATGTGTGGCGGCAAGGGACGGACAGAGGGACAAAAATTAAATTAAAAAAAAGACTTAAAACGTTGACATTGAGCGGGTGAAAACCACGGGAAAATTCCGAAAAAAATCTGGGAGAGTCATGGAAAAATTCCATGGGAAAATCCCAGAAAAAAAATCCTGCAAAAAATCCCAGAAAAAAAAAAAAAAAAAAAAAAAAAACACAGAAAAATCCCCCCCAAAATGTGGGAAAATACTAAAAAAACCCAGGGAAAAACAATGGAAAAAATCCCTGGGAAAATCATGGAAAAGTCCTAGAAAAATCCCTGAACAAAATCCTGGAAAATCCCATGAAACCCCAAAAAAATCTTGGAAAATTAAAAAAAAAATCCTTGGAAAATTGTGGAAAATCCTAAAAAATCCTGGGAAAGTCGTGGAAAAATCACTGGGAAATCCCCCAAAGAAATCCTGGAAAATCTTTCCAAAAATAATCCCGGAAAAAAAAAACAGAAAAAAATCCCGGAAAAAAATCCCAGAAAAAAATTCCATTAAAATCCTGGACAAATCCCAGAAAATCAAAAAAATTCCCGGAAAAATCCCCAGGAAAATCCCGGGAAATCCTGGAAAAATCCTCCAAAAAAATCCTAATTAAAATCTCAGAAAAATTCCGCAAAAATCCTGGAAAAAATCGTAGAAAATCCGTAAAAAATCCTGGAAAAAATCCCAGATAAAATCCTGGAAAAATCCCAGATAAAATTCCGTAAAAATCCTAGAAAAATCCCCGAAAATCCTAAAATATCCCTGGAAAAATCCCCAGCAAAATAAAGAAAAGTCCCTGGAAACGTCCCACCCCAAAAAAAATCCTGGATAAAATTCCACAAAAATCCTGGAAAAAATCCTAGAAAATAATAATAAAAAAAATCCTGGAAAAAATAAAAAACCTTGGAAAAATCATGGAAGAATCCCTGGAAAAATTCCCAGGAAAATCCCATGAAAATTCTAAAAAAATCCCCCCAAAAATGTGGCAAAATCTTTAAAAATAAAATGCCCATGAGAATCCCAAAAAACCCTGGGGAAATCCCAGAGAAATCCTGAGAAGATTCTGGAAAAATCACGAAAAATTCCAATAAAATCCCAGAAAAAAAAAATTCTTATAAAATCCCAGAAAAAAATCCTGGGAAAAATCCCAGAAAAATTCCTGTAAAAGATCCTGCCCTGCAAATGCCAACCCTCTGGTCCCGAACACAAGAGAATTCCCAAAAAGAGCCGTTCCCAAAAGAGCCGTTCCCAAACAGAACCGTTCCCAAACAGAACCGTTCCCAAACAGAACCGTTCCCAAACAGAACCGTTCCCAAACAGAGCCGTTCCCAAACAGAACCGTTCCCAAAAAGAGCCGTTCCCAAAAAGAGCCGTTCCCAAAAGAACCGTTCCCAAACAGAACCGTTCCCAAAAAGAACTGTTCCCAAACAGAACCGTTCCCAAACAGAGCCGTTCCCAAACAGAACCGTTCCCAAACAGAACCGTTCCCAAAAAGAACTGTTCCCAAACAGAACCGTTCCCAAACAGAGCCGTTCCCAAACAGAACCGTTCCCAAACAGAACCGTTCCCAAACAGAACCGTTCCCAAAAAGAACTGTTCCCAAACAGAACCGTTCCCAAACAGAGCCGTTCCCAAACAGAACCGTTCCCAAACAGAACCGTTCCCAAAAAGAGCCGTTCCCAAACAGCTCCAAAGCCCCCCCGGTGCTTGGGACAGATTTCCCGACCCAAAAAGAGGCACCAAACCCTGAGAATTCGCCAGCGTGAATCCCAAATTAGAAACCTCACAAACCCCTTTTGCTGATTCTCGGCTGCCAGCCTGGGATGCGGTCAGAGCGCAGATTTGCAAAGCACAAATTCTCAATGCTCCGGCTGTGTTGGGTTAGAAAGTAACGCCGTGTGAATTCCCTCAAGTGCCGGGTTAAATACAGCTTTGGGTTAGAAAGATTGCGAAAGTGGAAACGGCGCCGTGCAGGATGCTGTTTGGAAAGGGAGGGCTCGCGCTGTGACAGCAGCCACAGGGCGCCTGAATCTTCCAGAAAAAGAGAATTTATTGCCCCGTTATCAGAAGGAACGAACTTCTCCCCGCCTGGACGGCGATGCCCAGCCAGAATCCCGTGTTTGAACGGAATTCCTGCACCTTGGATGAGGAGCGCGAATGTGCGCCGGGTTGTTGTTTCTAAGGGCCAATCCCCGGTTAACGCGCTGCCCACAGGAGGCACCCGAACCCTTTGGATTTGGGGGGAGGGCGTGGTCCCAGGGGGGCCGGGGGGTCCCACAGGGATTCTGGGGGGTCCCGGAGGGATTTGGGGCTTCTCGGAATGGTTTCGGGGGGTCCTGGAGCAGTGTTGGGGGTCCCAGAGGATCCTGGGGGGGGTCCCGGGGAGGATCTGGGGATCTCGGAGTGGATTTTGGGGGTCCCAAAGTGGTTTTGGGGAGTCCCGAAGCGGTTTTTGGGGGTCCCAAAGTGGATTTGGGGGTCCCGGAGGGGTTCTGGGGGGTTCCAGGAGCAGTACTGGGGGTCCCTGAGTGATTTTTGGAAGGGTTTGGGGGGTCCCAGCGGATTCTGGGGGGTCCCGGAGGGGTTTCAGGGGTCCCGAAGAGTTTGGGGGCATGTCCCGTTAACCCCGCGTTATCCCCCCGGTTCCCCCCATTAACCCCCCGCGTTATCCCCCCTATTAACCCCCCGTTATCCCCGGTACCCCCCCGTTATCCCCCGGTCCCCCCGCCGGGCCAGCACACGAAGATCACGGCGGCGGCCGCCAGCACCGCCAGCACCGCGGCAGCAGCGGCCGTGCCGGGCGCGGGGGCCGCGAGAGGAGCCCCCAGAACCGGCCCGGCCCCGGTTCCGGTACCGGCAGCGGCACCGGGGCCGGGCCGGGACTCGAACCCGCGGCCCGAGGGCGGCGCGGCCCGGCCGGGAGATGGCGCATGGCGGGGGCGGGGCCTCGGCGGGGCGGGGCCTCGGCGGGGCCAATGGGTGAGGAGGGGCGGGGATTAAAGGGGGAGGGGCGGCGTGGGGCGACGAGGAGCGCGCGGATTGGGCAGGTGGGCGGGGATTGGAGAGGCCACGCCCATGTGTGGCGGCAAGGGACGGACAGAGGGACACGGAGGGACGGGAGGGACAGGGGGACACGGGGGGGGACAGGGGGACACGGGGGGGACACGGGGGCGTTGTTACCGTTCTGAGGGACACCCCGGGCTGGGGGCCACCCCCTCCTTTGGGAGCAGCTGTGTCCCCACGTGGGGACATCGCCCTGGAGGGGATTGTCACCCTCTGAGGGACATTGTTCTTCCGGGGGCCACCAACCCATCTGGGGACACTGCCATCGGGCTGGGGGACATCAGCACTGGCTGTCCCCACTGTCCTCCATGGGGACACCACCCTGGAGGGCATCATCACCCTCTGAGGGACATCACCACTGGTTGATCCCATTGTCCTCCATGGGGACACCACCCTGGAGGGGATTGTCACCCTCTGAGGGACATCACCACTGGTTGATCCCATTGTCCTCCATGGGGACACCACCCTGGAGGGCATCATCACCCCCTGAGGGACATCACCACTGGTTGATCCCATTGTCCTCCATGGGGACACCATCCTGGAGGGGATTGTCACCTCCTTGGTGACACCAGCCCAGCCGGGGACATCACCATTGGGTTGATCCCACTGTCCTCCATGGGGACACCACCCTGCATGGCACTGCCACCCTCCTTGGTGCCACCATCCCATCTGGGGACATCGCCATTGCATTGCACCCGTTGTCCTTGACGGGGACACCACTCTGGAGGGGATTGTCACCCTCTGAGGGACATCATCCTTCCCCAGGGCCACCAGTCCAGCCGGGGACATCGCCATTGCATTGCACCCATTGTCCTTGACGGGGACACCACCCTGGAGGGGACTGTCACCCTCCCTGGTGCCACTACTCCAGCTGGGGACATCACCAATGGTTGTCCCCATTGTCCTCTATGGGAACATGAACCTGGAGGGCACTGTCACCGTCTAAGGGACATCATCCTTCCCCAGGGCCACCAGTCCAGCCGGGGACATCGCCATTGGGCTGGGGGACATCGCCATTGGGTCGATCCCACTGTTCTCCATGGGGACACCACTCTGGATGGCATTGTCACCTCCCTGGTGACATTGCCATTGGGTCGATCCCATTGTCCTCCATGGGGACACTGCTCCAGAGGGGACCGTCACCCTCTGAGGGACACCGCCCCACCTGGTGCCACCGCCCCCCCCAGTCCCACACTTCCACACTCGATCCTTTCCGTTCCTTTTGGTTTTTTTCCCCGTCCACATCCGCGGCAGCGCTCTGGCCGCCCCACGAGCCGTCCGCGTGTCCGTCCGGTGCGTCCGTCCGTCTGCCCCTCCCTCACCTGCCCTCGTCCCTGCGGCCGCCGGCCGGGTGCACCCAGTTGTTGTCGTGCAGCCCCGTGCGGCAGCCCGGCGCCTCGCGGTCGGTGCGGCGGCAGCACATCCAGTACGAGCGGCCGTAGGGCAGGTCGTGGTGGTAGGGCTTGGGGTGCCAGCGGCACAGCGACACGTCCCCCCGCTCGTAACGCTTCTTGCACTGCTTGCAGGGGTCGTCCCGGTACAGCGGGTCCCGGTTCCACCGCGAATCCGCCGCCCGCACCCCGAAGGTCTCGATGATGGACTTGAAGTAGTGGCACGAGCACTTGAGGGCGGCCAGCGCCTGCGTGGGCAGGTAGCTGAAGATCTTCACCATGACGTGCTCGGGGAGCAGCAGCATGTACTGACGGGGCTCCAGCAGCCGCTGGATCTTGAAGCGGATCTCCAGGAAATCGTGGGACACGTGCCGGTACAGCCGGCACAGCGCCGGGTCACCGCCGGCGCCGCCGTCCTTGCCCGGGGACGCTGCCGCCGCCGCGGTGGCGTCGCCGCCGGTTCCTCGGGCAGCAGGAAGAGCTGTCCCGGCGGCGGCGGCTCCTCCGGCAGCCGCAACGGTCTCTCGGTCACCTGCTTGGCGCTGTCCTTGCCGAAGAACACGCACTGGTCCACCACGCCCGTCACCACCACGTCCACGTGGAAGCCGGACGCCGCAGTCCCGCGGGCGCCGCCGGGGCCACCTCGGCGCCGCCGGCGCTTTGCTCGCTGCTGCGGCCGCCTTCGTCGCCGCCCTCCCTTGTCCCCTTTGGCGGCCAGCAGCAGCCGCGCCGGCTCACCAGCCGGTACAGGTCGCAGGTGATCTGATCCTTCTGCCGCTCGCGCTGGCGGCCGCGGTGGCCTCGCACCCCGCTGGAGATGCGGAAGGCGTCCTCACCTCGCCCGGCCCCGCCCCGCGGCGGCGTGGTGGCGGCACCGCCGCCCTCTGTCCCGCGCCGCCGCCCGGGCGCGGCACACAGCCGTTAGGCCTGGCCCCGCCGCGCTCCCTGTGCTGGTGATTTTGGGGTTTCTGGGACTCGAACTGCGCCCGGCGGCGCCGCCACGCCGGCACTCGGGGCCGCCCGGCGCCTCCAGCAGCACCAGCGGCGGCGGGGGCGTCGCAGGAGGAGCGGGGCAGGCTCTGCAGGGCCAGCGCCGCCGCCCGCTCCACCAGCGCCACCATCTCCGCCACCGACAGCAGGTCGGGCTGTCCCCGGCGCCGCCGTCACCCTTCGGGGCGTCCCCGGCGGCCCAGGGCGCGTTTGGAGCGGTTTTGGGTTCGTGGTGGCAGCGCCGGCGCCGCTTGGCCTTGGAGCTGTCGCTGCCCCAGTTGCCCTTGACCTTCATGGTGCTGGCACGGCCGCCGGTGCCACCGGGCGCCACCGGGCGCCGCCGCACTGGTGTGTTACCACGAAGAACGCCACCTTCTCCTTGGTGTTGCCCGGTTTGATGACGTACCACGTGTCCAGCAGCACCCGCCCGTCCTCGGCGCTGGTGCCGGTGCCGGTGCCGGCGGGGCCGGGCTCGGGGGGGTCCGGGGGTGTTCTCGGAGGGGCGGCAGCCCGGGGGGCACCGGGGGGCACCGGGGGCGGCACCGGCGGTGGCGGCGGGGGACGAGCATGGCTTGTTCTGCGAGAAGGTGCCGAAGGGCCGCGGGCACCAGAGCTGCAGCTGCGGGAAGGCGTTGGGGGGCTCCATCAGCGCCGCCGCCGCTGCCGCCACCGGGGCCGCCGGGGCCGCCCGGGCCTGCGGAGAGACGGCGGGTGACGAGGGGGAGACCCCTGGGGACACCGGAGGGAGCCTGGGGACACCGTGGGGACGCTTGGGGACACCGGAGGAACCCTCAGGGACACTGGGGGGATGCTTGGGGACACTTGGGGGCACTGGAGGGACCTTTGGGGACACTTAGGGACACCAGGGATACACTTGGGGAGCCTTGGGGACACTGGGAGGACCCTTGGGGACCAGGGAGACCCTCGGGGACACTAGGGACACACTTGGGGACACCAGGGGGGCGCTTGAGGACACTGAGGGACCCTTGGGGACACGGGGGGGACTCTCGGGGACATCGCGGCACCGCCCCCCTGGCCTTTCCCGCGCCGCAAGCCCCGCCCCCTCAGTCCCGCCCCTCCTCACGCCCCGCCCCGCCCGTTTAACGCCCCGCCCCATTCCCCCTCACCGGCCAATCACCGCGCGGCGTTCGGGCCGTGCCCATATATGGACGGCGGCGTGCGCGGCGCGGAGGGGGCGTGGCCCCGAAGGGGGCGTGGTCAGGCGAGCCCCCGGTCCCGTGTGGGCCCCGTGGGGGGGGGGAGGGAGAACCGGGGGTGGAGGGGGGGGAACCGGCGCCGGTGTCCGGCGGGCGGGACGCGGTAACGGCGTCTGGGGACACCACCGGACCCACCCGCCTGTCGGGCGAGCGGCGCCGGTGCTCGGTGTCGCACCGGGATCCCCCCGCCATGCCCTCCGTTAGGCCCCGTGGGCGCTCCCAGCCACCCACCCGCGGGCCCGGGCCCCTCCCCGGGGCATCCCGCGACCCCTCCCGTTCTGCCCGGGCCCCACCCGGTGCCACCGCCCCTCCCCCGCTCACCGGGCCGTGCCGGGCGCGGCCGCTCCGCCTCTCCGGCCGCTTCCGGGGTGCCGCGCCGCGCATGCGCCCCGGGCCCGCGGCGCTGCGCGCCTGCGGCTGCGCGGGGCATCACGGGAGCTGTAGTTCGCTCCCGCCGGCTTCCGGGCGGCGCGCGGGGCCTCACGGGAGCTGTAGTTCTTTTCGCGCCGCAGGGCGTGTTGGGAGTTGTAGTTCCCGCCCCGCACCCCCCCGAAAATGACTGGGCGGCACCCCTGGGAGTCACGTGGTTGGTTTATTTTGGGGTACAAACCCCGGGGACCCCCCAAGGTGTCACCCCCCTCCCCAAACACCCAAAATTCCCGGATTTCCCCCCAAATTTACCCAGCACCCAAAACTCTTGGGACTCGGCCCCCCAGACCCACAGTTGCCCCCCAGACCCACAGTTGCCCCCGAGACCCACAGGTGCCCCCCCAGGCGCCCCCCGCCCCCTCAGCAGCCGCTCTCGGCCGCCGGGCGCTGCCCCTGTCGCGATTGACCCCTCGGGGGGGCCCTGGGGGGGCCGGGGACCCCCATCCGGCAGCGCTGCCACCCCCGCCGGACCTCGGCCTGCACCTGCGGGGCGGCATGTCGCGATATGTGGCGCTGCCCGCCGCGATAGGCCCCGCCCATGCCGCGATAGGCCCCGCCCATGTCGCGACATGACGCACCTCCTTGTTGGTGAAGCAGTAGAGGACGCTGACCACCAGGCCCTGCCGGGGGGGGGGACATGGGGACACTTTGGGGGGGGCTGGCGCTCCCAATTAACCCCAATTAACCCAAATTAACACCAATTTACACCAATTGATCCCAACGAATCCAAATTAACACAGATTAACCCCAATTAGCCCCAATTAACCCCAATTAGCCCCATTAACACCCCATTTCCTCCTGTCCCCAGGTGTCCCCAGGTGTGCCGCTCACCTGGGCCGAGGTGAGCGGCAGGTGCAGGCACAGCCGGGCCAGGCCACCCCTCCCCAATTAACCCCAATTAACCCCAATTAACCCCAATTAACGCCATTAACACCCCAATTAACCCCCCAGGTGTGCCGCTCACCTGGGCCGAGGTGAGCAGCAGGTGCAGGCACAGCCGGGCCAGGCCACCCCTCCCCAATTAACCCCAATTAACCCAAATTAACCCCAATTAACCCCAATTAACCCCAATTAACGCCATTAACACCCCAATTAACGCCATTAACACCCCATTAACCATTCAGGTGTGTCCCCAGGTGTGCCGCTCACCTGGGCCGAGGTGAGCAGCAGGTGCAGGCAGGTGCAGGGCCAGGCTCACCCTCCCCAATTAACCCCAATTAACCCCAATTAACGCCATTAACACCCCATTTCCCGTGCCCCCAGGTGTCCCCAGGTGTCCCCAGGTGTGCCGCTCACCTGGGCCGAGGTGAGCAGCAGGTGCAGGCCAGGCTCACCCTCCAACCCACTAAAACCATTAACAATGTGCCCACCTGGGCCGAGGTGAGCAGCAGGTGCAGGCACAGCCGGGCCAGCCTGAGGCCGCCGCCCCCCTCGCCCTCCCCGGCCAGGGCGAAAATCACCTCGTGCACGCCCAGGAGCGGGATCAGCGTCAGCGTGGAGCGCGCCAGCCTGGCACAGGTGGCACAGGTGGCACAGGTGGCACAGGTGGCACAGGTGGCACAGGTGACACACCTGGGGACACGCCTGGGGAGATCTGGGGACCGGGTGTCCCCACCTTCCCCCCGTGTCCCCCCCCCGATGTCCCCACCTGTCCAGGTGTGTCCCCACCTGAGCCGCGTGTCCCCGCGCGCCACCTGCTGCGCGCGCACCTTGGCCACCAGGATCCGCACGATCCTCACGAACACCACGAAGTTCACCTGGCGCAGGTGCGACACACACGGGTGTGACACAGGTGTGACACACACGGGTGTGACTGTGACACACACAGGTGTGACTGTGACACACACACAGGTGTGACACACACAGGTGTGACTGTGACACACACAGGTGTGACTGTGACACACACAGGTGTGACACACACAGGTGTGACACAGGTGTGACACACAGAGGTGTGACCCAGGTGTGACACAGGTGTGACCCAGGTGTGACACACACGGGTGTGACTGTGACACACACAGGTGTGACCCAGGTGTGACACACACACAGGTGTGACTGTGACACACACAGGTGTGATTGTGACACACACAGTTGTGACACACACAGGTGTGACACAGGTGTGACACAGGTGTGACCCAGGTGTGACACACACAGGTGTGACTGTGACACACACAGGTGTGATTGTGACACACACAGGTGTGACACACACAGGTGTGACACACGCAGGTGTGACTGTGACACACGCAGGTGTGACCCAGGTGTGACCCAGGTGCGGCACACCTGCGGTGACGTCACTCACCGCCACGGCCGCCAGGATGGGGCAGCGGATCAGCCACCACACCGCCGCCTTCTCATTGCGCTCCCAGCACCTGCCGGGGGCGTGGCCTCGGTTAGCCACGCCCCCCTGTCACCTGAGGGGTGGGGACAGGTGAGGAGGGGATGGGACAGGCGGTGGCCTCACCCCTCGTTCTCGTACAGGTAACGCAGGATGACCCAGGGCACCACGAAGAGCACGGGGACACCTGGGGGGACACACCTGGTGAGGGGGGGACACCTGAGGGGACACACCTGAGCAGGGGGGTGGGGAAACACAAAGGTGCAGCAGATGACACGGGTGTCACAGAGATAATACAGGTAACACAGGTGACAGGTGACACCTCCCAGCCGAGCAGCAGGAAGGCAAAGGAGGTGACACACAGGTGACACAGGTGACACAGGTAACACAATCACACAGTGATGCAGTGACACAGGTGACACGGGCAGGTGACACAATGACACACAGGTGACACACAGGTGACACACAGGTGACAGGTGGCACGCTCACCCCAGCCAGCAGGGGGGGGGGGGGGGGGGCGGGCAGGTGTGCTCAGCAGCAGGAGGTGACACAGGTGACACGATAACACAGTGACACAGTGACACAATGACACACAGGTGACACACAGGTGACACAGGTGACACAGGTGACACAGCAGGACGGCCGGGCAGTGTGTCACAGGTGAAAACACTTGACACACAGGTGGCACGGGCAGGTGACACAGGTGGCACGGGCAGGTGACAGGTGGCACGCTCACCCCAGCCGAGCAGCAGGAAGGCGGGCAGGCGGCTCGGCGCGGGCGCGCTCAGCAGCAGCCGCAGCAGGAACAGCCCCTCGGCCGTGGCCCAGGCGTAGTTGGCTCCCACGCAGTACTGCGCCAGGCTCTGCGCCACGCGGCACGCGGGGCCGGCCTGCGGCGGCGCGGGGCACCCGTGTGCCCCCCTTGGTACACCCGGGGCACCCGTGTCCCCTCTTGGCACCGCTGTCCCCGGCACTGCTGTGTCCCCTCCCCGGCCACACCGGGGCACCCGTGTCCCCTTCCCAACACCGGCACCTGTGTCCTTGACACGCCGTGCCCTCTGCCCCGGTCACCTCTGTCCCCTCCCTGGCACCGCTGTCCCCTCTGTCCCCTCCCTGTGGCACGTGGGGTACAGCCGTCCCTGACACCCGTGTCCCCTCTCTCCTTTTAGTGTCCCACACGGGCTGTCCCCCTCCTTCCCGGGACCCGTGTCCCCCGCACGGTGTCCCCCCCCGCACTGCTCCCCACCACACCGGGCCGTGTCCCCTCCCAACACCCATCGCGTGTCCCCCCTGAACAGCGTGTCCCCTGTCCCCCCCGTCCCTCTGTCCCCTGGCTGTCCCCTGCCTGTCCCCCCTGCACTCCCAGGACAGCTGCAGGTGTGCCCGCTCTGCTTGGCCCCACTGGTGTCCCCTCCCTCCCTGGTGGCCCTGCGCTGTCCCCTGTCCCCCTGGCTGTCCCCCTGTCTGTCCCCTGGCTGTCCCCGCGGTGTCCCACCGCGTCCGCAGCTGGGGGTGCCGAAGGGTGAAGAGGTTGGCGTGGATCAGGTTCCGCGTGCAGCGCAGGCGCCTGGGGACATTGGGGACATGGGGACACTGCCACGGGTGACACGGGGACACCGCCACAGTGACACCCACGGGTGACACGGGGACACGGCATGGATCAGGTTCCGCGTGCAGCGCAGGCGCCTGGGGACAATGGGGACATGGGGACACTGCCACGGGTGACACCCACGGGTGACACGGGGACACGGCGTGGATCAGGTTCTGCGTGCAGCGCAGGCGCCTGGGGACATTCCCAGGTGACACGGGGACACCCAAGGGGACATGGGGACATCCCCAGGTGTGGCGATGTCCCCGGGCGTGCCACCCCCCAGGTGTGTCCCCAGGTGTGTCCCCAGGTGTCCCCAGGTGTGTCCCCAGGTGTCCCCAGGTGTCCCAGGTGTCCCCAGGTGTCCCCAGGTGTGTCCCCACCTGAGCAGCAGCAGCAGCAGCAGCGCCACCAGCAGCGCCACCAGGGAGAGCGAGTAGCCCACGGTGTAGAGGAGGCGGAACTGCTCCAGCAGCCACACCTGGCGCTGCGGGGACAGGGGACAGGGGACACAGGGGGACACAGGGGGACACAGGGGACACAGGGGGGACACAGGGGGACACAGGGGACACGGGACAGGGGACACAGGGGGACACAGGGGCACGGGACAGGGGACAGGGGGGGACATAGGGGGGACAGGGGAAGGGGACAGGGGACACAGGGGACACAGGGGACACAGGGGACAGGGGACACAGGGGACACAGGGGGACACAGGGGACAGGGGACAGGGGGGCACAGGGGACAGGGGGACACAGGAGACACGGCAGGGGACATGGCGAGGGACACGGGGACATGGGAACACAATGGACATGGCACGGGACACAGGGACACGGGACAAGGGACACGGGGACATGGGACACGGCAGGGGACACGGCACGGCACAGGGGACACGGGAGGGGACACGGGAGGGGACACGGCACACGGGGCACAGCGCGACACCGGGGGTGACACAGGGGGTGACAATGTGCCAGCACAGCGTGGCACCAGGCGCCACCCGGTGTCACACGGAGCGCAGTGTGACACAGCGCGACACCCGGTGACACGGAGCGCGACACGGAGCGCGACACGGGGACGGGCACGTGGCACCGCCCGGCGGGGTGGCACCCGCGGTGTCACCGCGCTGTGACCCCGCTGTCCCCTGCAGCGCCGCTCCCGCCGTGCTGTCCCCGCCCTGTCCCCCCGCTGTCCCTGCCACATCCCCGCTCTGTCCCCTCCCCGTCCCCGCTCTGTCCCCTCCCTGTCCCCTCTCTGTCCCCACCCTTTCCCCTCCCTGTCCCCTCCCCGTCCCCACCTCCAGCGGTGTCACCTGCGCCAGGTCCTCGCACTGCGAGTTGTCCTGCCAGGTCCTGCCGCTGTCGTCTGTCACCCAGCGCCCGTCGGGGCCACAGCGCCGCGCCACCACGCCGCCCTGCACTGCGACACGGCTGCCACCTCGCTGTCCCCTCGCTGTCCCCTCGCTGTCCCCTCGCTGTCCCCTCCCCGCGTTACCTCGGTGGTACCAGGGCAGGTACCAGGGGCAGGGGACAGTGGCCGTGCTGTTGGGGACAGCGTCGCCCCAGCACGCGTACAGGTCGAAGCTGCGGTTGCAGACGGGTCCTGAGGGGACACGGATGTCACCAAAGTGTCCCCGAGGTGTCCCCGAGGTGTCCCCGAGGTGTGGGCGGGGTCTCACCTGGCGGGGGCGGGGCCAGGCGCAGGTGCAGCTCGCACGCCTGGCGGTACTGGCGCCACGCGACAACGGTGGCCTGGGCGGAGCGCTCCTGGGACAGCAGAGGGGACAGCGGGGGGGACATCAGTGGGGACATCAGTGGGGACACAGGGGACATCAATCAGCAGGGGCGGAGCGCTCCTGGGACAGCAGAGGGGACATCGGGGGGACAGCGGGGGGGACATCAGCTGGAAATCAAGGGGACATCGAGGGACATTGGGGGACACAGGGGACAGCGAGGGCGAACAGGACATCAGCGGGGACAGAGGGGACAGAGGGCGACATCAATGGGGACATCAGCAAGGGGGACATCAGTGGGGACAGGGGGGACAGCGGGGGGGACGTCAGCGAGGATATCAGCGGGGACAACGAGGGGACACTGTGGGGACATCGCTGGGGACATCGGGGGACATCGCGGGGACGATGAGGGGACATCGGGTGGATATCGCGGGACAACGAGGGGTCACTGTGGGACATCGCTGGGGACGTCGGGGACATGCGGGCCCATGGGGGGCCTCGGGTGGCACGGCGGGGGTCTCACCTCTGCTCCGGGGGTCGCCACCTGCTGCCCCATGGTGGCCCCTGGTGGCCGCGCGCGCGTGGCCCTGTGTCCCCCCCGGGTGGCCCCGGCGCCCCGGCGCCGGCCCCGGGCGTGGCCTCGTGTCACCCGGGGTGGCACCGGGGGGGGCGGACGTCCCCGGGGGTCCTCGGTGTCACCGGGGGGGTCCTGATGTCACCCGGGGGGGTCCCGGTGTCCCCGGGGGGTCTCAGGTGTCACCAGGACCGTCCCAGTGTCACCGAGGGGGTCCTGGGTGTCCCCCAGTGCCACCCGGGGGGTCTCGGTGTCACCTGGGGGGTCCCAGCGCCACCCTCACCTGTCCCAGGTGTCCCCAGGTGTCCCCCAATGTCACCAGGGGGGTCTCGGTGTCACCTGGGCGGTCTCAGTGTCCCCCAGTGTCCCCCAGCACCCCCAAATCCTGTGGGCGTGTCCCCCATACAAGGGGGGCGTGTCCCCATGACAAAAGGGGCGTGTCCAAACCCAATCGGGGTCCGCCCGTCCGCCAGGGGGCGCCAACCAGGACGAGGGGGGAGGGGAAGGACGGACGGAAGGGAGGTGGGCGTGTCCTGCCTCTCCCCGCCCCCTGCTCGCCGTGACGTCATCTCGGCGCGCCCCCGCGGACGGGAGGATGGTGGCGGGCGCGTTCCCGCTGGCCAAGCTGCTGACGCTGGGCGCGCGCCAGCTCAGCCGCCCCCTGGCCGCGCGCATCAAGGCGGGGGCGCGCGCGTCGCCCTTCTTCCGCACGTACATCTGCCTGCCCCCCGCGCAGCGTGAGTGGGACACACCTGGGGACACCTGGGGACACCTGGGGACACCTGGGGACACCTGGGGACACCGGGGGAACCCGCTCTGGGCACCGTCTGGGGGCTGGGAGGGGTCACGGGGGCCTGGGGACACACCTGGGGACACACCTGGGCACACGAGGGGACACCGGGGGACACCGGGGGACACGAGGGACCCTGCCCTGGTTCGGTTTTGGGGGGTGGGACCCACCCTGGGAGGGGTCACGGGGGCCTGGGGACACGAGGGGACACCGGGGGACATGGGGGGACCCAGCCCTGCGCACAATTCGGGGGTGGGATTGGCCTGGGACCCCCCCTCGGAGGGAGGGCCAGGGCTCAGGGGGGCCTGGGGACACGGGGGGACACGGGGGGACCCTGGGCCAGCCCCTCATTCCAGCCCCTCGGTGTCCTGGGCGGGTGACAAGGACACTGGGGACACCAGGGGGGTCTGGGGGTGGATTTTGGAGTGATCTGGGGGGAATTTGTGGGTGAATTTGGGGGGATTTGTAGCTGGATTTGGGGGGACCTGGGGGTTGATTCTGGGGGGGATCTGAGGATGGTTTTGGGGTAATTTATGGCTGGATTTGGGGGGGGTCTGGAGGTTGGTTTTGGGGGGGAATTTACCACCGCTCCCCCTCTCCCGTGCCTCAGTTTACCCCTGGGCGGAGATGCTCCCCATTCTGTGTGCCTCAGTTTCCCTTTTCCTGTGCCTCAGTTTACCACTGGGTGGAGATGCTCCCCTTTCCCCGTGCCTCAGTTTCCCTTTTCCCGTGCCTCAGTTTACCACTGGGTGGAGATGCTTCCCCCCTTTCCCCGTGCCTCAGTTTCCCCCATGTTCTCTCTCCCGTGCCTCAGTTTACCACTGGGCGGAGATGCTCCCCATTCCCCGTGCCTCAGTTTCCCTTTTCCTGTGCCTCAGTTTACCACTGGGTGGAGATGCTCCCCCCCTTTCCCCGTGCCTCAGTTTCCCCCATGTTCTCTCTCCCGTGCCTCAGTTTACCACTGGGTGGAGATGCGGACCAAGATGCGGCTCCTGGGTTTCCGGGGCGCCTCGGTGAAGCCCCTGAACGAGGAGGCGGCGGCCGAGCTGGGGGCGGAGCTGCTGGGGGAGGCGCTCGTGTTCGGCGTGGGCGGGCTCTGCCTCTACCTGGAGTACCTGCGGCAGGCGGGGCAGGGCCGGCGGCGCGAGGAGCACCTGGACCGCGCCCTGGCCGAGCTGCGCGGGCGCCTGGACGAGCTGGGCAGGGACCTGGAGGCGCTGCGGGGGCGGGGCGGGGCGGGACACGCCCAGGGAGGGGCGGGGCACGAGGAGGGAAGCTCAGGACACGCCCAGGGAGGGGCGGGGCATAACCAGTGTGGACACGCCCAGGAAACCTCAGGCCACGCCCAGAACAGGGTTGGACACGCCCATGAAAGCTCAGGCCACGCCCAGGGTGGAGCTGGACACGCCCAGGGAAGCTCAGGCCACGCCCAGGGTGGAGCTGGACACGCCCAGGGAAGCTCAGGCCACGCCCCCACCAAAGCTGTGAATGGCGCTGCTGGATGTGGACACGCCCCCACCGGATCTGGACACGCCCCTACTGGGACAGGCCACGCCCTTGCTGGGACAGGCCACGCCCCCGCGGGACTTCAGGCCACGCCCCCCCACATTAAACCTGCTCTGTGTGTTCCGTTCTGTGCCTTTAAGGGGCGGGGCAAATGCGGAGGGTGGGCGTGGCCTGTTTGGGTGCGGTCGTTTTGCGGTGGGCGTGGCCAACGCGATGGGGCGGGGCCAGCCGAGGAGGAGCACCGTGATTGGTGGGCGGGTGCTGATGGCTCTGTGGAGTGGGCGTGGCTTCCCCTCAGGGGCTGGGGGTGTGGCCATTCAAGCTCCGCCCCCAGACCCGCAAAAAATTTACATTTTATTTAAATTTTCCTGTAAAAAAAACGTTTATTGGTGCAAATAAAGTGAAAAACCCAAAAGTGACTTAAAAAACACCCCAAAGTGGGGGGGGGGGGGGAGGGGCTTCCTTCCCCCCCTCCCCCCACTGTGATGGGGGGGAGGGGCACAGTGTGGCACTAATTAATAATTAATAATTGATTAGTGAGGGGGGAGGGGCTCCAAACCCCTCCCCCAGCGGGTAAGGCACAGCCTGGGGTGGGGGGAGGGGCTTGGGGACCCCTCCCCCAGGGTGGGGGCGGTGAGATGGGGGTGGGGGAAAGGTTGAAGGGGGGGAGGGGCCCGACCCCTCCCCCACCCCCAAAATTGGGGGCGTGGCTTGGTGGGGGGCGGGGTCAGGGCCGGTTTGGCTTCCTCAGCTCCATCAGCAGCGCTGGGGGAGGGGCACAAAAAAAACAAAAATTGGGGGGTCGGGGGTGGGGTCATTGTCACCCCCCTCCCCCCCCCCCACCGCGATCCCCCCTCCCCAAAATTCCCGCAAATTCCCCTCCCCCACCTTGGATGATCTCCTCCTTCATTTTGTGCAGCTCCCGCCGAAATTCCTCCAGCAGCTCCTGGGGGGGCGGGGCCGCGTCAGAGACCCCTCCCCAAACTGGGGACACCCCAAAAATCCCCCCCAGACCCCTCCCCAAACTGGGGACACCCCAAAAATCCCCCCAGACCCCTCCCCCAATTCCGAACCCCCCCCCAGGCCGGTACCAGTTTGAACCGCTCCAGGTCCAGCTCACTGTGGGGCTCGGGGGGGGCTGGAACGGCCGATTTCATCCTGGGAGAGGGGGCGGAAATAATAAAAAAATAAATAAAAGAATTAATCTGGGGACCCCCTCCCCAAAAAAAAAAAAACCCTCCCCAAAACTCACCTGGGCAAGGTGGAGCTGGATTTTTCCCACGGCCTCCGGACGGGCTCTGAGGGGTTAAAAAAAGGGGGTGAGGGGGAGGGGTTGGACCCTTAAACCCTCCCCCAAAAAAAAAGCCCCCTCCCTCCAAAAAAATAAAAAATCCGCCGCGTTTCCCTTTAAGAACTACAACTCCCGGCGTGCCCCGCGCGCCCGCACCGTGCCCGGCCGCGCGCCCCAACCGCGGTGCATGCTGGGGGGTGGAGTCCGCGCGCTCACCCGGCGCCGGTCCCGCCCTCCGCTCGCCGGGCTCCGCCTCCTCCTGCGGGGGCACAAACAATGAGGTGGGGGAGGGGCAAGGGGGGGAAAGACCCCTCCCCAAATTAGGAACGGGGGGGGGAGGGGGGGGTTGTACTGACGGTGGTGACGTCATCCTCCTTTTTTGGCGCTTCCGTGGCTTTTCTCCTGTGGGGGAGGGGTCAGAGTGGGAATTCGGGGATTTTGGGGACCCCCCCCCCCAAAGGCGGGACCCCCCCCCACCTGCGGGCCAGCATGGCGCTCATCTCCTCCATCAGCCCCCGCCGCGGGGGCAGCTCCGCCTTCGGGGGAGGGGCGGGGGGAGGGGCGGCCCCGCCCCCAGCGCCGGCCACGCCCCCGCTCGGGGGCTCGTCCTGGAGGGGGCAAAAGGGGGGGGGAGGAGGTTGATTAATTAGTTATTAATTAATTAATTACCACGCTCTCACATTAAGGGACCCCCCCATTAATTCCCCCTCGTTTGTAGTTAATTCATTAATTCATTAATTAATTACCCCACCCCGCACTCACCTTGAGGGACCGCCCACCCCCATTAATTCCCCCCACGCTGTTAATGAATGAATGAATTAATTAATCTCCCATTGATTCACCCCCCGCCCCATTTATTAATTAATTCATTACCTCCCCACCCTGTTAATTAACTGATTCCCCCCCCCAGTCACCTTTAGGGAACCCCCTCATTAATTCCCCCCCGTGATATTAACTAGTTAATTAATTAATTAATTAATCCCCCACTCTCACCTTGAGGGACCCAGTCCCCCCAAGCTGTTTATTTATTTAATTTAATTAATTTCATTTAATTTGAAAAAATTATTAACTGAGATATGTTTCTTTAAGTAATTAATATAATTAATTAATTAATTGTGCCCCCCACAATCAACTTGAGGGACCCAGCCCTCCACTGTATATTTAATTTATTTAATTAATTTCATTTAATTTTTAAAATAATTATTATTTAATAAACGTTTCTGTAAGAAATTAATTAAATTAACTAATTAATTATCCCTCCCACGCTCACCTTGAGGGAATCCCTCCCACGCTCCTTACTAAATTAATTTAATTAATTTACGGAATTTAATTTTAGATTTTTTAAACAATAAAAGCGTATGTAAAGAATGAATGAATGAAATTAATTAATTAATAACTGCAGGGCTCACCTTGGCCACTTTCCTGAGCTTGGCCCCCGCGATGGCGGCCGCGAACCCCGAGACCCCCCCGGGCCCCCCCCCGGCCCCTCCCCCCCCCCCCGGGCCCGCCCCTCCCCCCACGCCCGGCAGGGGCGGGGCCGGGGGAACCCCTGAGGAGGGGGGAGGGGGCCCGGGGAGAGGGGCCCCGGGAGGGCCGGGGGCGCGGGGAGGGGCGGCCGGGGGTCCTGGGGGGGAAAAAAGCGAAAAACGTTGGGGGAGGGGGCGGGGCTAGAGGAGAGGGGGCGGGGCTAAAGGAGAGGGGGGCGGGGTCAGGGTTGAAGCCCCTCCCCCCTCACCTGTCCCGCGGCGCTCGGGCTCGTCCATCACCGGCCTGGGGGGGGAGGGGAGAGACAAAGTGACCCCCCCCATCCCCCACCCCAACATTTGGGGTTCATCCCCCAAACATTTGGGGATTTTCCCCCCCAAAATTTGGGGTTTCCCCACTGAAAATTTCAGTTTTCCTCCCAAAAAATTTGGGGTTTCCCACCTCAAAATTTGGGATCCTCCCCAAAATTTGGGATCCTCCCCCTTAAAATTTGGGATCCTCCCCTCAAAATTTGGAGGCTCCTCCTCCAATATTTGGGGTTTCCCCCCCCCATAATTTAGGATCCTCCCCCTTAAAATTTGGGGTCCCCACTTGCAAAAATTTGGGTTTCCCACCTTAAAATTTGGGATTCCATCCTCCCCCCCCCACCAAATTTGGGATTTTCACCCCCTCATTTGGGATCCTCCCCCTCCAAATTTGGGGACCCCCCGGTCTCACCTGTCGGGCTGCTCAGGGGGGGCGGAGCCATCGGGGTCCGGCCAGGCCAGGGGGGTCCCTGGGGGGACATCGGGGGCGTTGGGGGGGATTTGGGGGGATTTGGGGGGATTTGGGGTTCATTTGGGGGCTGATTTTTGGGGGATTTATGGGGGATTTGGGGGGGGATTTGGGGGGTCTTGGGGATGGATTTGGGGGCTTTGGGGGGTGATTTTTGGGGGGTTTTATGGGGGATTTGGGGGCGGGATCTGAGGATGGATTATGGGGGATTTGGGGTTGTTTTGGGGGGATTTTGGGGCTGATTGGGGGGGGGATTTATGGCTGAATTTTGGGGGCATTTTGGGGGTTGGTTTGGGGGGGATCTGGGGGGGATCTGGGGGGGATCTGGGGCAGATTTTTGGGGGGATTCACGGCTGAACCTTGGGGCGGTTTTGGGGCCGATTTTGGGGCTGTTCATGGCAGGGTCTGCGACACAACGAGGGGCTCACGTGGGGCTGGGGGCGCCACAGGGACTCGGGGTGACACGGGGGGTCTGGGGGTCTCACAGCCCCCCCAGCTCACCCTGCTCGAGCGCCTGCAGCGCCCCCAGCACGTTGGGTGACATGGGGAGGGTCTGGGGGTCCCAGAGGGTCTGGGGGTCCCACAGAGGGTCTGGGGGTGTCATGGGGGGCTCAGGGGGTCCGGGGGTGTCCCAGGGATTTAGGAACCCCCCGTCTCACCCTGCTCGAGCCTCATGGGGGTCTGGGGCCCCAGCACGGGGGCCGGGGCTGGGGGGTGTCATGGGGGCTCGTCCTCGGGGGAGGCAGCTTGAGCCCCCCAGACCCTGCTCGGCCTGCAGCCCCAAAGACCACTGGTGGAACTGGGGGGTGGCCTGGCTGTAGCGCAGCCCCCGCGCCAGGGGGCAGTTCAGGACCACCTGGGGGGGGGGGAGGGGCAGCCAAAAAGTCACAAGGACCCCCCCAGACCCCTAAAAGAAGGGGGGACCCCCAGCCCTGGGTAATGCAAAGCAGAGCCCCGGGTGCCCCCCAGGTACCCCCCAAATAACCCCAACCCCCCCAGCTGTCCCCAAACCCCCCCCAGGTGCCCCCCAAACCCCCCCCCCTGTCCCCAAATACCCCCAAGCCCCCCAAAATGCCCCCCAGGTATCCCCAGATGCCCCCCAGGTACCCCCAGACACCCCCAAGTGTCCCCCCAGCCCTCCAGGTGCCCACCCAGCTGCATCCAGGTACCTCCAAATGCCCCAGACCCCCCCCAGGTACCCCCCAAAGTGCCCCCAGGTGCCCCAGAAATGCCCCCAACCCCCCCCCAGATGCCCCCAAATGCCACCAAACCCTGCCCAGGTGCCCCCCCAGGTGCCCCCAGGTGCCCCCACCTGCTGCTCGGGCCCGAGGCGCCGCCCCAGCAGGCGGAAGGCGAGCGAGCCGGGCTGCTGGAACAGCTGCACACAGCTGGGGGGGCTCTGGGGGGCGCCCCCAGCCCCGGGAACCCCCCCCGCGGGCACCCAGAGCTTCTGCGCCTCGTCGTAGAGCAGCACCGCGGCCCTGGCGCTGCACAGCACCCGCTCGCTGGGGGGGGACACCGGGGTTACCCCAAAAACGGGGCTCGGACCCCCCCGGGGGGCTCCGACCCCAGAAACGGGGAGAGAACCCCAAAAAACGGGGTTAAAACGCCAAAAAATGGGGCTGGGACCCCCCCGAGATTGGGGATCCTACCCCAGGGGGTTGGGACCCCAAAAAATGGGGAGGGAACCCCAAAAAATGGGAGTGGGACCCTAAAAAAGGGGGTGGGAACCGACCCTGGGGGGCTCCGACCCCAGAAACGGGGAGAGAACCCCAAAAATGGGGAGAGAACCGCAAACTGGGGGCTGGCACCCCCCGGACACCCCAAATTTCCCCCGGGCACCCCAAAACCTCCCCCCCTCCCCCCCCTTTTCCTTCCTCTTCTCCCCAGGGCCGCCCCTCCCCCGCTCCCAGTGCTCCCAGTATCAATTCCCAGTGCCCCCAGTGCCCCCCGTGCCCCTCCCAGTGCTCCCAGTTCCATTACACGGCTCCCAGTGCTCGTCCCAGTGCTCCCAGTCCCGGATCCCGGCGCTCCCAGTACAGATTCCCAGTGCTCCCAGTCCCAGTTCCCACTCCCAGTGCTCCCAGTTCCGGATCCCGGCTCTCCCAGTGCTCCCAGTACAGATCCCCAGTTCTCCCAGTGCTCCCAGTCCCAGTTCCCATTCCCAGTTCTCCCAGTGCCACTTCCCGGCTCTCCCAGTGCTCCCAGTACAGATTGCCAATGCCCCCAGTGCTCCCAGTTCCGGATCCCGGCGCTCCCAGTGCTCCCAGTGCCGCTTCCCGGCGCTCCCAGTTCCGGATCCCGGCTCTCCCAGTCACCCCAGTAGCGCTCCCAGCGCTCCCAGTACCCGCAGCCCCCGTTTCCAGTTCTCCCAGTTGCTCCCGGTGCCGTTTCCAGTTCTCCCAGTGCCCGTTACCGGCGCCGCCCGCTGCCCCCAGCGCCCGTTACCGGCACCCCCGGTACCGCCCGCCGCCCGTTACCGGCTCTCCCAGTCCCTCCCAGTTCCCCCAGTGCTCCCAGTCCCGATCCCAGTGCTCCCAGTCCCGATCCCCAGTGCTCCCAGCGCTCCCGGTACGGCTCCCCGGTGCCCGTTAACGCTCCCGCCGGTGCCCCCAGCTCCGGTGCCCGGTGCCCCCAGTGCCTCCCAGTGCCTCCCAGTGCCTCCCAGTGCTCCCAGTGCTCCCAGTGCTCCCAGTTCCCAGCCCCGTTCACCTCATGCTGGCGGCCGTGCCCGGTCCGGGCCCTTCCGGTGGCGGCGGGGAGGGGGGGGGAAGGGGGCCGGACCCGCCGGTCCCGGCGAGAGGCCCCGCCCCCCATGGGCATGGCCCCGCCCACCATCTGGCCCCGCCCCTCCCGGGATCGGCGGCGGCGGCGGCCGGGAAATGGCACCGGGGGGAGCTCGCGGGACCAGTAACGTCCAGTGGCCTCCCAGTAACCCCCAGTGGCCTCCCAGTAA
This sequence comes from Camarhynchus parvulus, assembly GCF_901933205.1. Taxonomy (NCBI): domain Eukaryota; kingdom Metazoa; phylum Chordata; class Aves; order Passeriformes; family Thraupidae; genus Camarhynchus; species Camarhynchus parvulus. The sequence continues at coordinate 24,610 of NW_022147825.1, forward strand.
CGTCCAGTGCCCTCCCAGTAACCCCCAGTGCCCTCCCAGTGCCCCCCCCGAACTCTCCGGTCCCGGGCACTGGGAAGGACTGGGAGTTACTGGGAGACACTGGGAGGAAACTGGGAGGGGCTGGGGGGCACTGGGGGCACTGGGAGTTACTGGGAGTTACTGGGAGTTACTGGGGGCACTGGGAGGTGCCGGCGACTCCGAGGGGAGCTGGGGAGCCCCGGGCTCGGTGCCCGGTCCCGGTTCCCGTTTCCCATTCCCGGTTCCCCATTCCCGGTCCCGGTTCCCGTTCCCCGTTCCCCACTCCCGCCTCTCCGGTGCCGGTTCCCGCTCTGAATTCCCGGTGCTGCTTCCTGGTGCTCCTTCCCCATTCCCGTTCCCCATTCCCGTTCTCCATTCCCGTTCCCCATTCCCGTTCCCCATTCCCGTTCCCCATTCCGGTCCCCGTTCCCGTTCCCCATTCCCGGTCCCGTTCCCTATGTCCGTTCCCCATTCCCGGTCCCGGTCCCGTTCCCCATTCCGGTTCCGTTCCCGTTCCCCATTCCCGTTCCCCATTCCCGGTCCCGTTCCGTTCCCCATTCCCGTTCCCCATTCCCGGTCCCCGGTCCGGTCCCCGTTCCGTTCCCCATTCCCGTTCCCCGTTCCCGGTCCCGTTCCCGCCTCTCCGTTACGGCCCCGCCCCTCCCCGCCTGGCCCCGCCCCTGCCCCGCCCTCTCCGCCGCCGCCGCCGCCGCCGCCGCCGCCGCCGCCCTTTGTGTCCGCGCGTGGCCTCGGGCCCGGCGCTCCCGGCGATGGCGGCTCCGTGATGGCGGCGGGGCCGGCCCGGGCGCCACCGGGAGCCCCATGCGGGGGCCGCCGCCATGGGGCAGGTCCTGGGCTTCGCCCACTGCAGTACGCACCGGGAACCGGGAACCGGGAACCGGGAACCGGGAACCGGGAACCGGGAACCGGGGAGCGGGAGGGGCCGGGGGACCGGGGATGGGGAACCGGGAACCGGGAACCGGGGAGCGGAGAGCGGCGCCGGGAGGGGCCGGGGATGCGGGAGCGGGAACGGGGAGCGGCACCGGGAACGGAGCGCGGGGAGGGGCTGCGGGATGCGGGAGTGGCCGGGAACCGGGGAGCGGCACCGGGAGGGGCTGCGGGATGAGGGACCGGGGACGGGACCGGGAACCGGCACTGGGAACCGGCAATGGGAACCGGCAATGGGAACCGGGGAGCGGCACCGGGGGGGCTGCGGGATGAGGGACCGGGGATGCGGGACCGGGAACCGGCACCGGGAACCGGCAACGGGAACCGGGAAGTGGCACCGGGAGGGGCCGGGGATGGGGGACCGGGAACCGGGGACCGGGAACGAGTTGGGGGCTGCGGGAGGTACCGGGGAACGGCGAACCGGGAATGGCCGGGGATGGAGAACCGGGAGGGGCACCGGGAAGCGGAACCGGGAGGAGGGAACCGGGAGGAACCGGGGCTGCGGGAACCGGGAAGAACCGGGCGGAACCGGGCACGGAGGGATTGGGAGTGGCCGGGGATGGATCCGGTACCGGGAACCGGGACGGGGATGGATCCGGTACCGGGAACCGGGACGGGGGGATCGGAGCAGCACCGGGAGGCACCGGGGGACACCGGGAGCTGCGGGAACCGGGAGGCACCGGGGCACGGAGTGGCCGGGATGAGGGGTCCGGGAGTTACCGGGGATGGCGGGACCGGAGTAACCGGGACCGGGAGGGAACGGGACGGGAACACCGGGGACAAAGATATCGGGGGCCTCGGTACCGGGAGGCGCCGGGGATGGCGGGAACCGGGACTTGGAGGCACCGAGAGCCCCGGGAACGGGGGAACCGGGAACGGGAGCAGCGGGAACGGGGGGGACCGGGAACGGGGGGACCGGGACGGGGGAACCGGGGACGGGGGAACCGGGGACGGGGGACCGGGAGGTCCCGGGAGGGGCGGGGGGCGCGTCCGGGGGTCCCGGCTCAAACCCGGGGCTCCCGTTTGTCCCCCCCGTGTCCCCCCCAGAGGAGGCTCCGTCCACGGCCTCCAGCACACCGGACTCCACCAAGGGTGAGCGGGACCCGAAAAGCCCCAGATTTACCCCAAAAGCCCCAAAACCCAACCCCAACCCCCCCAATTTACCCCAAATCCCCCAGTGAACCCCAAAAGCCCCAAACCCCCCCCCATTACCCCCAGATCCCCCCCAAAGTGCCCCCAAAGCCCCCCGAAGCCCCAAACTCCCCTAAACCCCCCAACGAACCCCGAACTGCCCCAGCCCCCTCCCCAAACCCCCCAAACCCCCTAAACCCCCCAATCAACCCCAAACTGCCCCAAACCGCCCCCCAAACCCCCGACCCCCCAAACCCCCCCCCAATCAATCCCAAACCCCCCAAATTATCCCCAAACCCACCCAACGTACCCCCAATTCCTCCCAAACGCCCCCTCAAAGCCCCCCAATTTCCCCAACCCCCCCCAATTTCCCCCAACCCCCCCCCAATTTACCCCAATTCCCCCCATTAGGCGGCCCCGAGGACCCCCCCCCTTTCCCGGAGCTGCCGGAGGAGCCCCCCGAGGAGGAGGAGGAGGAGGATGAGGATGATGAGGATGGACCCCCCCGGGCCCGCCCCTCCCCCCCCCGCGAGCTCACCTTCTCCTACATCGCCTTCGGGGGAGGGCGGAGGGGCGCCCACCCCCGCAGGTCGCGCCCCTCCCCACGCCGGACCCTCCCCCCCCCCCCAGAAGGGCCCCGGGGACCCCCGACCCCCCAAAAAGGAGCGGGGGGGCCCCGGAGCCGCCCCTCCCCCACCCCGAAAATGGGGGGGCGAGGAGCGGCCGGGGGGGGGGGAGGGGCGAGGAGGAGGAGGAGGAGAGACCCGGGAGGAAGGGTGAGGATGGGGGAGGGGTCTGGGGGATTTGGGGGATTTGGGGGGTCCCAGGGGGAAATTTGGGGTCCCTGGGGGGGATTTGGGGGGTGTGGGTGGATTTGGGGGTCTGGGGGGATTTGGGGGTCCCTGGGTTCCCCGGGCGGAACTGGGGGGGTTTGGGGGGTATTTGGGGTCCTTGGGGTTATTTGGGGGGGGGGTTGGGGGTAATTTGAGGACCCCCGGGGGTATTTGAGGGGTATTTGGGGGTTTTTGGGCCCCCCCGGGGGTATTTGGGACCCCCAGCCCCCCCTTTACCCCCTCCCCCCCCCATTTTCCCCCTCCCAGCATCCCCCGCGCCGCTCCCTTCCCCCCCGCCAGGGGGCGCCCCCCCGGAGCCCCCCCGAGCCTCGGCCCCGCCCCCTCCTGCTCCTGACCAATCAGCGAGCGCGGCGGGCGCTGACGGACAGGGTGAGCGGCCAATGGGAGCGCGGGGGGGCTCCGGTTTCGGGGAGGGGTCGCGCCGCCCCCCGGCGCCATTGGAGGGTTAAAAATAGGGGGTGACCCCCCCAAAATAACCGCGGGCCCCCCAGAATAACCCCGGGAGGGACCGAGCGGGACATGGAGGGAACTGGTGCGGACGGGGGGCAACTGGGGGGGACTGGGATAAACTGGGGGGGACTGGGGGGAACTGGGAGGGACTGGGAAAAACTGGGGGGGACTGGTAAACTGGGGGATAGGGGACTGGGGGGGCACTGGGAGGGACTGGGATGGACTGGGATAAACTGGGGGGAACTGGGGGGGAACTGGGATAAACTGGGGGGGACTGGGATAAACTGGGGGGGACTGGGAGCGAATGGGAATTGAACTGGGAGAAACTGGGAATCATTGGGAGGGCACTGGGAGGGAGTGGGGGGAACTGGGATAAACTGGGGGGCACTGGAGGTGACACTGGGGGCACTGGGGTGACGCTGGGAGCGCTGGGAGGCGACACTGGCGGTGACACCGCTGTCCCCGTGTCCCCAGTGTGGGAGCTGCTGCTCTGGCGCGTCCCCCATCGCTCGGCGCTGGCCTTGCTGGTGTCACTGGTGTCACTGGGAGCCCTGTCCCGCTTCAGCGCCATCGCCGTGCTGGCTCACGGGGCGCTGGCCGTGCTCGCCGTCACCGTCCCCCTGCGCCTGCGCCAGGTGGCCCTGAGCGCGCTGAGGCCGCCGCCCGCGGAGAGCCCCAGAGCAGGTGAGCGACACCTGAGTGTCCCCTCGGTCAGTGACACCTCAGTGTCCCCCCCTGCCACCCCCAGTGTCCCCTCGGTCAGTGACACCTCAGTGTCCCCCCTGTGTCACCTCCAGTGTCCCCTTAGGTGAGTGACACCTCAGTGTCCCCCCCCGTGTCACCTCCAGTGTCCCCTCGGTCAGTGACACCTCAGTGCCCCCCCCGTGTCACCTCCAGTGTCCCCTTAGGTGAGTGACACCCCAATGTCCCCCCCCTGCCACCCCTCTGATGTTGGGAACACCCCCAGTGTCCCTCAGGTCAGTGACACCTCAGTGTCCCCCCCTGTCACCCCCAGGGAGATCAGGGCGGTCCTGGTGCCTTTGTCCCTCTGTCCTTCTGTCCCTCTGTCCTTCTGTCCCATGACACTGTTCCTGTCATTGTCCCTGTCCCCATGGCTGTCCCCCTGATGCTGTCCCTGTCCCTCTGTCCTTCTGTCCTTGTCTGTGTCCCCATCGCTGTGCCCCTGTCCTCACTGTCCCTGTCCCGTCCCTGTCCCCATCCCTGTCCCCATCCCTGTCCTTGTCCTTCTGTCCCCATCACTGTCCTCATGTCTGTCCCCAATGCTGTCCCCGTGTCCCCAGGAGGACAGAGCCCCTCAGCCAGGAGCAGCAGCAGCACTGGGCGCACAGTGACCGTCACCCTCCTCTTCCTCCTGTGTCCCTGTCCCTGTGTGCTGTCCCCGTGTCCCCAGTGCTGTCCCCGTGTCCCCAGTGCTGTCCCCAGCGCTGTCCCCGTGTCCCCAACGCTGTCCCCGTGGCTGTCCCTATGTGTGTCCCCGTGTCCCCAGCGCTGTCCCCGTGTCCCCAATGCTGTCCCCGTGTCCCCAGCGCTGTCCCCGTGTCCCCAGGGCGCAGCCATGGTCCCTGAGCCAGGAGCAGCAGCAGCGCTGGGCGCGGGGCCTGGCCCGGCACTCGGTGGCGGCCGCGCGAACCCTGACGCGCCTGTTCCTCGTGCACAGCGTGCCCGAGTCCCTCAAGGTGACAGCGGAGGGACACTGGGGACACTGGGGGGCATTGGGGACACTGGGGACATTGGGGACCTGGGGGGGCATTGGGGACATTGGGGACACTGGGTGAAATGGGGGGCATTGGGGACACTGGGGACATTGGGGGGAATGGGGGGCACTGGGGACACTGGGGGGAATGGGGGGCACAGGGGACATTGGGGACATTGGGGACATTGGGGGGTGTGGGAGACATTGGGGGTATTGGGGACATTGGGAGGCATTGGGGACATTGGGGACATTGGGGACATGGGAGACTTTGGGGGGTGTGGGAGACATTGGGGACACTGGGGACACTGGGGACATGAGGGACGTGGGGGGCATTGGGGATATGGGGGGCTGTGGGGGACATTGGGGACATTGGGGACATGGGAGACATTGGGGGGTGTGGGAGACATTGGGGACACAGGGGACATTTGGGGGGTTTTGGGGACGTTGGGAACATTGGGGACGTGAGGGCCATGGGGACATTTGGGACACTGCGGACACAAGGGGGTGTAGGGGACCCTGGGGGACATTGGGGGACATTGGGGACACTGGGGGACTGTGGGGACATTGGGGACACTGGGGGGCACAGGGCCCATTGGGGACAGCGGGGGGCACGGGGCGCTGTGGGTGGCACGGGGGGTGGCACTGCCGGTGACAGTGACAGTGACAGTGACAGTGTCACCTTGGTGGCCGCAGTTCGCCTTCCTGTTCTACCTGCTGACCTACGTGGGGGCCGCCTGCAACGGGGTGACACTGCTGGCAGCGGGTACGAGAGGGGACACCGGGGACACCGGGGACACCGGGGACACCGGGGACACTGGGGACATCATCAGGGATTGGGGACGGGACATCATCAGGGATTGGGGACACCAGGGACACCGGGGACACCGGGGACACCAGCAGGGACTGGGGACACCGGGGACACCAGCGGGGACACTGGGGACACTGGGGACACCAGCAGGGACTGGGGACACTGGGGACACTGGGGGGGTTGGGGACACTGGGGACACCGGGGACATCGTGGGGATTGGGGGGATTGGGGACATTGGCGGGGTTGGGGACATTGGGGGACACTGAGGGGACACTGGGGACATTGAGGGGATGATGAGGGGACACTGGGGACAGTTGGTGACCCCAGGTGTCCCCACAATGTCCCCCCGCCCAGGTGTCATCAGCGCCTTCACCTTCCCCGTGCTCTACCGGCGCCACCAGGTACGGCCACAGCCCGGGTGACACCTGAGGGGACAGCCGAGGGTGGCACTGCCACCACAGGGGGGTGGTGGCACTTCTGTCTGTCCCCACATGTCCCCAAATGTCCCCACCAGGCCCAGATCGATCAATACCTGAGCCTGGCCCGGGGCCACCTGAGCCACCTGCGAGCCAGGTGAGTGTCCCCAATGTCCCCCCAATGTCCCCCCAATGTCCCCAATGCCCCCAATGTCCCCAAATGTCCCCAATGTCCCCCCAATGTCCCCCCAATGTCCCCCCAATCCCCCCAATGTCCCCCAATGTCCCCCAATGTCCCCAATGTCCCCCAAGTGTCCCCCCAATGTCCCCCAATGTCCCCAATGTCCCCAAATGTCCCCAATGTCCCCCCAGTGTCCCCAATCCCCCCAATGTCCCCCCAATGTCCCAAATCCTCCCAATGTCCCCCAATGTCCCCAATGCCCCCAAATGTCCCCAATCCCCCCCAGTGTCCCCAATGTCCCCAATGTCCCCCCAATGTCCCAAATGTCCCCAATGTCCCCCAATGTCCCCCCCCAAATGTCCCCCAATGCCCCCAATGTCCCCCCAATGTCCCCCAATGTCCCCAATGTCCCCCAATCCCCCCAATGTCCCCGCAGGGTCCTGGCCAAGCTGCCAAGTGCCAAAGTGAAGCCGCAGTGACACCGCTGTCCCCGCCCCGAAGTGACAATGAGGAGGGGGGCGTGGCCATTGGAGGAGGCCACGCCCCCTTCGTGTCCTTTTTCCCCTCCCCCCCCATCCGTGCGGGGGGAGGGGCGACAATTTAATAAAAACTCTTGTGACAAACGGGTGACAATGTGACAGTGTCCCCCCCGATGGCCCCAAATGTCCCCCACATGTCCCCCGATGTCCCCAAACCCCTCCAATGTCCCTAATGTCCCAAATTTTCCCCAAATTTCCCAAAATGTCCCCAAAGTCCCCAAATTCCCCCCCCCCCGTGAAAAGCGCGCGAACCAGGCGCCTCAAGCCCCGCCCCCTCCTGCTTTGACCCCGCCCCTTCCCCGTCCCGATTGGTCGCCGGCCCGGCCCAGGCTCCGCCCCCGTTGCCATGGCCGCGGCCGTTGCCGCGCGACGTAAACACGGGACGCCGGACGTGGTGACGTCACCGGCGGGGAACGCCGTAACCGGGGAGACCCGCGCGGTGTTTACCGGGACGGGAGCGCGGGAACCGCGGGAAAACGGGGCGGGGAAAAACCCCGGGAACCGGGCAGGGACCCCCGGGACCCCCGGGACACCGAGAGCCCGGCCGGGACCCCCGAGAACCGGACAGGGACCCGCGGGACTCTCGGAACGGGGCTAAGACCCCCGAAAGCTGACCGGGATCCCCGGGAACGGGACCGGGACCCCCGAGAACCGAGCGGAACCCCCAAGAACGTGACTGGGACTCCCGGGACACCGGGAACGGGACTGGGACCCCCGGGACGCCGGGAACGGGGCTGAGACCACCGAGAACCGACCAGGACCCCGGGAACGGGACTGGGACCCCCGAGAGCTGACCGGGACCCCCGGGACCCCCGGGAACGGGACTGGGACCCCCGGGACGCCGGGAACGGGGCTGAGACCACCGAGAACAGACCAGGACCCCCGGGAACGGGACTGGGACCCCCGAGAGCTGACCGGGACCCCCGGGACCCCCGGGAACGGGACTGGGACCCCCGGACGCCGGGAACGGGGTTGAGAACACCGAGACCCCGGCCGGGACCCCCGGGATCCCGGGACCGGGACCGGAACCCCCGACAGCGGGACTGGGACCCCCGGTAACGGGACTGGGTCCCCCGAGAGCCCCGGTACACCGGTGACGGGACCCCCGGTCCGTGCCGGGCCCGGGACCACCGGGAGCCGCCGGAGGGGGCGGGGCCGGCGCGGGTGAATGAACGGCTGACCCCGAGGGCGTGGGAACCGCCCCCGCCGGGGGTGCCCACGGGGCCGCCGTGACTCAGCGCCGGTTCCCGCCGGTGACATCAGCGCCCGGTGCGCGGCCCGGGGCTGCGGGGGGACCGCGACCCCCCGGGAGCCTCCGGAACCCCCGGACCCCCGAACCGGGACCCCCGAACCGGGACCCCCGGAACCACCGAAACCCCGAACCGGGACCTCCCCGGTACCAGGAACGGCTCCAGCCGGAGCCGGTACCGGGAGAGGCCCCGGGAGTACCGGGGGGCATTCCGGGGGTCTCCCGGGGGAGGTCCCGGGGGTTCCTCAAAGACACCGGGGGGTCCCGATGGCGGAGCCGGGGGATCCCCGGGGGTCACCGGAGGTCCCGGGGGCTCCTCGGGGACACCGGGAGGTCACGGGGGTCCCGGGAGGTCACCGGGGGAAGCACCGGAGCGGGGTACCGGCAATCCCCGGTGGGATCCCCGGTGGGTCGGGGGTCCCGGGGGTCTCCCCGGGGCATTCCCGGTGCCCGGTGCCGCCGCCCGGGACGCTTCGGGCCGTTTCTAGAAGCGGCGGCCGTTCCCGTTTCTATTAATACGGGCGGGCGGCGGCGGCGGCGGCGGCGGCGGCGGCGGCGGCGGAGGGAATCCCTGTGACGTCATTGCTAGGATACCAAACAAACACTCCAGACAAGCCCATATATGGCTAATTGCGTCACAGGAACTCCGGGGGGGCGGGGCCGGGGGATCCCCCGCGTTCCCGGCCCTCCCCGGGGCCTCTTAACGGCGGCGGCGGCGCCGGGAGCCGCAAACGGCGGCGGGCACCGAGCGCGCGGAGCCCGCGCGGCCCCGGCGGCCTCGGGGGGGTCCCGGGGGTCCCGGAGCGGCGGCGGAGGGGGGCGTGACGTCAGCGCAGGGGGGCGTGGCCCCGCCGTATAAAGCGGCGGGGCTGCCGTGAGCCCGTTCATTCATAAAACCGGACAGCGGGGCGAGCGGCGGGAGCGTCACCGGCGCCGGGCCGAGGGGATTTACCGGAGCTCGGCACGGATTTACCGGGGCTCGTAACGGAAAGGGAGATTTCCTTGTACCGGGACAACTTTTGGGAAAGCGCCGGGAGTTTTTTGTAGCGGAGCAAGCGGAGCCGGTCACGGATGGAGCGGGGCGCGTGAGGGGGGTTTTGGAACGGACAACCGGAGATCGGAGCGGACGGTACCGGAGCGCGGCACGGACGGTACCGGAGCTTACAGCGGACAACCGGAGCTCGGCACGGACGGTACCGGAGTTTATAGCGCACAACCGGACACGGCGGCGCTCGGCACCGGCGACAGGGAGCGCGGCACGGACGGCACCGGAGCTTTTAGCGCACAACCGGAGCGCAGCACGGACACACCGGAGCTCACAACCGCTTAACCGGGGCACACCGGACACTCACCGGAGCCTGACCGGAGCACCGAACGGGACCGAACCGTGATGCCGCCGGTGCTAACGGCGTGACCCCGCAGCTTTGTGGCGGCGGGGCGGCCCCCGCGGCCCCGGGGCCATGTTCCAGGGGTTCCCCGGGGACTACGACTCGGGCTCCCGGTGCAGCTCGTCGCCCTCGGCCGAGTCCCAGTACCTGTCGCCGCTCGACTCCTTCGGGAGCCCCGCGGCCGCCGCCGGGGCCGCTCAGGTGAGCGCCGGGAGCGCCGGGAACGGGAACCGGGGGCGTGAGGATGAGGAGGATGAGGAGGATGAGGAGGAGAAGGGGGGGAGGATGAAGGAGAAGAGCACCGGGGGGCGGGGCCGTGCGTAAGCCGCGCGCAGTGACGTCGCCGGCGGCGGTGACGCGGCACGCACGCACGCACGCAGAGCGCGCGGGTTATTTTTGGGGTGTCCCCCTCCCCCCCCCTTTTGTCCCCTCCCCCCCATCCAGCGCGAGGCGTTGCCAAGGGAGACGGTCCATGGACACGCCCCCCTCGGGACGGGCACGCCCACTTTGAGACGAAACCACGCCCATATAAGCGGGTTGAACGTGGGCTAGGCCACGCCCACTGGCGGAGATGGGCACGCCCCCTCTGAGCCTTGGCCACGCCCCCTCTGAGCCTAGACCACGCCTCCTCGCGGATCTGGGGGCTCGGGGGGTCCCCAAAGGGTGGCGGTGCCACCTGGGCGCCCTCGGGGTCCCCTCCAGGGCTCGGATTTTGGGAGGGGCGACCCCCAGATCCCTCCCCCAGCCCGAGATGGGTTTGGGGTCCCTGGGGGTGACCGGGACACGAGGGTGTCACCCGTGGGTGACACGGACATGAGAATGTCACCTGTTGGGGTGACAGGGACACCGGGTGTCCCCCGCTGGTGGCAGCGCTGTCCCCAAGCCCAGACACCCCACGGGAGGCGACAGTGACCCCGCTCCGCGGGTGACAACGCCACCCTCGTCTCGCGGGGACGGGACGGCGACAGCGCCGTGGACCCGGGGAGGGGACAGGGGTGTCCCCAGCGGTGTCACCGCTGTGCCCCGTGTCCCCTCATGTCCCCCCGTGTCCCCAGCGGTGTCACCGCTGTGCCCCGTGTCCCCTCATGTCCCCCCGTGTCCCCAGCGGTGTCACCGCTGTGCCCCGTGTCCCCGCATGCCCCCTCCCCAGCGGTGTCACCGCTGTGCCCCGTGTCCCCGCAGGAGTGCAGCGCCACCCGCTCCTCCCGAGGGGACACCGCGGTGTCACATCCCGGACCCGGGGGATGACAGGGCTGTCCCCAGCGGTGTCACCGCTCTGACCCGTGTCCCCTCGTGTCCCCCCGTGTCCCCAGCGGTGTCCCCGCTCTAACCGTGTCCCCAGCGGTGTCACTGCTCTATCCCGTGTCCCCAGCGGTGTCACCGCTCTGACCGTGTCCCCCGTGTCCCCAGCGGTGTCACTGCTCTAACCGTGTCCCCAGCGGTGTCCCCGCTCTAACCGTGTCCCCCCGTGTCCCCCGTGTCCCCAGCGGTGTCACTGCTCTATCCCGTGTCCCCCCGTGTCCCCAGCGGTGTCCCCGCTCTAACCGTGTCCCCAGCGGTGTCACTGCTCTATCCCGGGTCCCCCCGTGCCCCCAGCGGTGTCACTGCTCTATCCCGTGTCCCCCCGTGTCCCCAGCGGTGTCCCCGCTCTAACCGCGCCCCGTGTCCCCGTGTCCCGCAGGAGTGCAGCGCCCTGGGGGACATGCCCGGCTCCTTCGTGCCCACGGTGACGGCCATCACCACCAGCCAGGACCTGCAGTGGCTGGTGCAGCCCACGCTCATCTCCTCGGTGGCGCCGGGGGCCGCCATGGCCCAGCCGCCCCCGCAGCCGCCCCTGGACCCCTACGAGCTGCCCGGGCCCAGCTACGGCGGCCCCGGCATGGGCGGCGGCGGCTTCGCGGCAGCGCCGGGACCGAGCCCCGGCAGAGCCCCCCGAGCACGGAGGGCGCGGCGCGGCCGGGAGGAGACGGTGAGGGGGACAGAGGGACGGGGGACAGACAGGGGGACAGAGGACAGGGAGACAGAGGGAGACGGGAGGGGGGACAGAGGGGGGAAGGGGACAGAGGGACAGACAGAGGGACGGGACAGACAGAGGAGGACAGGGGGGACAGAGGGGGACAGAGGACAGGAGACAGAGGAGACGGGGAGGGGGACAGAGGGACGGGGGACAGACAGGGGGACAGAGGGGACAGACGGGGGGACAGAGGAGACGGTGAGGGGGACAGAAAGGGGGACGGGGACAGACAGGGGGACAGAGGGACAGACGGGGGACAGAGGGACAGGAGACAGAGGAGACGGGAGGGGGACAGACGGGGGGACAGAGGGACAGGGGACAGGACAGGGGGGGACAGGGGAGACGGGGACAGAGGGGGGGGGACAGAGGGGGACAAGGGACAGATGGGGGGACAGAGGGACGGGGGACAGACAGGGGGGACAGGGGACAGACAGGGGGGACAGGGGGACAAACAGGGGACGTGAGGGGGACAGAGGGACAGGGGGACACAGGGACAGACAGAGGGACAGAGGGACAGGGGACAGACGGGGGGACAAAGGGACAGGGGACAGACACCGGGACAGGGGCCAGACAGGGGGACAGGGGCCAGACAGGGGGACAGGGGGGACGGAGGGGACAGGGGGGTGGTGGCAGTTTGGGGGCGTGGAAATGGAAGGAGATTGAGGGGCAGCCCAGGTGGTGGCACCTTGGGGACACCAGGAGTGACAGGAACCTGTGTGACATTCCAGCTGATGGCACCTTGGGGACATGGGGGGAGCTGGGGACATCATGAGAGGCAGGAGACTGAGGGACAGCCCAGGTGGTGGCACCTTGGGGACACTGTGAGTGACAGGAACCCGAGTGACATTCCGGGTGGTGGCACCCTGGGGACAGCACCCTTGCTGACCCCCCCGGTACCGATGACCCCGGTGGGATTTTGGGTGCAGCCAGCGGGATTTGGGGCCGGGGAGTGACAGGGGTGACACCGGGTGACACCGGGTGACATCAGGGTGACACCGGGTGACACCGGGTGACACCGGGTGACACTGCTGTCCCCGTTCCGCAGCTGACCCCCGAGGAGGAGGAGAAGCGCCGCGTGCGGCGGGAGCGGAACAAACTGGCGGCGGCCAAATGTCGCAACCGGCGCCGCGAGCTGACGGACCGGCTGCAGGCGGTGAGTGCCGGCGCGGCGCTATCGCGACATCAGTCACCGCCAGGGGTGGCATTCGAGTGACACTATCGCGACATTATCGCGATAGCAATCACCGCCAGGGGGCGGCATTGTCCTCAAGGGCCCGCAGAGGGAGATGGGGACAGGAGTGTCCCCAGAGAGGGCGGCCGTGTCCTCGGAGTTGGGGACATTTGGGGACATTTGGGGACATCAGGAGGGGGCAGCGGTGTCACCAGTGGTGGTGGCGATGTCCTCGAAGTTGGGGACATTTGGGGACATCAGGAGGGGACAGACGGGCACCCAGAGATGTCCCCTGACCTGGGGACATCCGAGGGGACAGGACAAGGACAGCGCCATCCACGGGGACAGGGGACAGATGGACACTCAGGGGACGTAGGAGGAGCCTGAGGGATGTCCCCGAGTTTGGGGACATCTGAGGGGACACCCAGGGACACTTGGGGACACCGCCAGGTCCCTGATGGCGCTGTCCCCAGGCTTGGGGACATCCCAGGGATGGACACGCAGTGACACGGGAGGGCCACAGGAGGGCGACAAAGACCCTGGCGACGCCCAGGGGGACGCGGGGACGCCGCAGGGACCCCGGGGGACACTTGGGGACACCTGAGGATGTCACCTGGTCCCTGATGTCGCTGTCCCCAGACTTGGGGACATTTGAGGGGACACCCAGGGACACTTGGGGACACCGCCAGGTCCCTGATGTCGCTGTCCCCAGACTTGGGGACATTTGAGGGGACACCCAGGGACACTTGGGGACACCGCCAGGTCCCTGATGTCGCTGTCCCCGCAGGAGACGGACCAGCTGGAGGAGGAGAAGGCCGAGCTGGAGTCGGAGATCGCCGAGCTGCGCAAGGAGAAGGAGCGCCTGGAGTTCGTGCTGGTGGCGCACGCCCCCGCCTGCAAGGTCCCCTTCGAGGACATCGGCGCCACCGCCGCCATGGCCGTCCCCGCTGTCCCCTCGGTCCCCGTCTCCTCCGAGGTGAGCAGCCCGGGCAAGGCTCCGCTGTCCCCGCTGTCGCCGCTGCCGTTGTTCCTCCTCCCGCAGGGTCCCTTCCCCACCGCCTGCTGGGGACCCCCTAACGCGCCTCCCCCCGCGTTTGTGTCCCCCCACCCAGAGGGAGCCTCCTCCTCCTCCTCCTCCTCCTCCTCGTGCGGAGCCTCGCACCAGCAGCGGAGCGGCGGCGGCGGCGGCGGCGACCACCGGGGCTCCTCCTCCTCCTCCTCGGACTGCCTGAGCTCCCCCTCGCTCCTCGCGTTGTGAACGGGGCGAGGTGGCACTTGGTCACCTCCGCGTGTCCCCTTTGTCACCTCCGTGTCCCCCTCGGGGGGTCCCTGGACCTCCAGGTGGCACCTGGAGGTGTCGCCTCCCACTTTGTCACCTCCGCCGGTCCTCGGGCTGCCTGAGCTCCCCCTCGCTCCTCGCGTTGTGGCCGGGGGCAGGTGGCACTTGGTCACCTCCGTGTCCCCTCGGGGCTCCAGGGGTCACTGTCGCCCCTGCAGGTGTCCCCTCCAGGTGACCCCTCCAGGTCACCTCCCACTTTGGCACCTCCGTGTCCCCCTCAAGGGGCTCCAGGGGCCACCTCCCCCCGCTCCAGGTGTCCCTTTGGGGTCCCCCCCTCCTCAGAGGTGCCACTTTGTCACCTCCATGTCCCTTTCTGGGGGTTGCTGACCCTCCAGGTGACACCTCCAGGTGACACCTCCGGGTGACACCTCCGGGTCACCTCCCGCTTTGTCACCTCCTCCTCCTCCTCCTCCTCCTCCTCGGGCTGCCTGAGCTCCCCCTCGCTCCTCGCGTTGTGACCGGGGGCAGGTGGCACTTGGTCACCTCCGCGTGTCCCCTTTGTCACCTCCGTGTCCCCCCGAGGGGCTCCAGGAGCCGCCTCCACATTCTCCAGGGGTCCCTTTGGGGTCCCCCCCTGCTCGGAGGTGTCACTTTGTCACCTCCATGTCCCTTTCAGGGGGTCCCTGGACCTCCAGGTGCCACCTCCAGGTGTGGCCCCGTGTCCTGCCTGTCCCCTCCCCCCCTGTCCCCTCCCCTGTCCCCTCCCCCCTCGCTTGGCCTTGGCTCCGCCCCCTCCCCCCGTATATAAATCTATTTTTGTTGCGCGGGAGATGTTTAATTTTTTATTATTAATTATAACGAGGATAATTATTGTTCGTGCCGTGTTCGTGCCCCCCCCCGGGGGTCGCGCCCCCTCCCCCGGTCCGTGCTCGTCCCCCCCCGCCCCAAACGTGGCCAATAAAAGCTTCCAGCGGCTCCCGCGGCTCCCGAGGGCCTTTTTGGGGAATGGGGGGAGATTTTGGGGAATGGGGGGAGATTTTGGGGAGGGGGTGGCTAAGGGGGGGGGACGGTGGGGACAGAGGGGATGGCGCGGACACGGGGGCAGAGGGGACAGCGGGGACAGGGGGACAATGGGGACACGGAGCTCTTGGGGACACGATCGTGGGGACACGGGGACAGAGGGGACTTGGCCCCGTTGCCCCACCCACCTGCCAATCAATGAAAAATGGGTCGGGCTGAGGCCACGCCCCCTTAAAGCCACGCCCCTCTGTTCGCCTGCAGTCCCGCCAGTGACCGCCAGGGGGAGCGCGGGGAGAGAAGCGGGGGGGGCGCTCAAAGTTTGGGGGCATTTCCCAGTTTGGGGAGAAATTTCCCAGTTTGGGGGGCATTTCCCAGTTTGGTGTCGATTCTCTCCCAGTTTATGGGATTCCCTTCCAGTTTAGGGACTCCTTTCCCAGTTTAGGAGATCCTTTCCCAGTTTATGGGATCCTTTCCCAGTTTAGGAGATCCTTTCCCAGTTTATGGGATCCTTTCCCAGTCTGGGGACTCCTTTCCCAGTTTAGGAGATCCTGATCCCAGATTTCACATTTCTTTCCCAGTTTATGGAATTCGCTTCCAGTTTGTGGGATTCTCTCCCAGTTTTTGGGATCCTCTCCCACTTTATGGGACCCGTCCCCAAGTGTCCCCAAACTGTCCCAGACTGTCCCAGACTGTCCCAAAGTGTCCCCCCCGTCCCCCCGTCCGGCGCCCCCGGTCCCTTTCCGGCCGCTGCCGCTTCCGCCGCCGCCGCCGGGCCGGGGCTGACCCGGTGCCCCCGGCCCCGCTCCCGCCCTCGGGCCCGGTTATTTCGGTTATTTTTAGCTGTCGCCGCTGTCGCCTCTTCCTGCCCGGATCCCGATTTATTCCTGACCCGGGGACGGGGGGGGGACACGCCCAGGTGTCCCCTCCCCCACCCGAAGTGTCCCCAGGGCTGTCCCCAAGCCCGACAGGACGCCCGGGAGGGGACGCAGTGGGGAATTGTCCCCAAAGTGTCGCCTTGTCCCCGCCACGTCCCCTTGTCCCCGCAGGGTCCCCAAGCCCTTTAAGCACCGTCATTTGTCACTGCGACTCATCCATTTGTGTCCTGCCTCTGTCCCTTGCGCAGGGTCCCCAAGAACGAGACCACCACCGTTAATTTACAGCGTCATTTGTACACTGGGCCGAACTGGGACGAACTGGGCCGAACTGGGCCGAACTGGGCCGAGGGGACTGGGGGCGTCCCCAGCCCGGGGGGTCACGGGGGGGTCCTGGCGGGGCTGCGGCGCGGGAGGCGCGGGAGGCGCAGCTGGAACGGGAGGCAGCGCACGGGGCGCGGCGCCGCCAGCTCCGCGAAGAACGTTCGGGACCGGGGGGGCCCCGGTTCCGGTTCCGAGCCCCCCAAGTCCTGCAGCACCCCCAGGATCTCGCGGCGGGGGCCCTGAGCCCGCAAACCCCGCGCGTCCAGCAGCGCGGCCACGTGTCTGCGCCTGCGGGGACAATAACGGCGACAGCGGGGACAGCACCGGGGGTCAGCGGTGACAAAACCCCCCCGGAGCCCCGGTGGGCGCGGATTTTGGGGTCCGTCACCTCCAGGGTGAGCCCTGCCCCGATTTTCGGGGTCCCAGCCCCCAGATTTCTGGTTTAAGCCGCCCAAATCCCCCCCTAGCCCCATGGCTGTCCCCAGGGCTGTCCCCACGCGTGTCCCCGCTCCCCCGGGACACCGGGACCGGGGAGGGGCCGCTGGCGCTCGGCCGGGGCCGTTTCCCGGCGGCGGGAACGGGGCGGGAGCTGCCGGGAAGGGCCGGAGAGGCCGCGTCCGGTCCAAGCCCCGCTCGGGTCCCCCCGCGGGAGCGCCGCGTCCTGCCCGGGGCCGCCGGGGCTGCTGGCGAGGGTGTGGCACCCCCGCGGTGTCACCTCCCCGGTGCCACCCCCTCAGTGTCACCCCCGCGGTGCCACCCCCGCGGTGTCACCTCCCCGGTGTCACCCCCTCAGTGCCACCCCCGCAGTGCCACCCCCACGGTGCCACCCCCTCAGTGCCACCCCCTCGGTGTCACCCCCGCAGTGCCACCCCCCGGTGTCACCCTGCTGTCACCCCAGTGCCACCCCCTCAGTGCCACCCCCACAGTGCCACCCCCACAGTGCCACCCCCGCAGTGCCACCCCCGCGGTGTCACCCCAGTGTCCCCAGACCCACCGGACGTCGGGGAAGTCCCTGGCCAGGGCCCCGACCTCCATCTGCAGCGCGGCCGTGTCCTCCAGCACCAGCAGCTCCCGCAGCCGCGGCACCACCGAGTCCAGCCAGGGCGACGCCGAGTCCTGCGGGGCGGTGGGGACACCTCGGTGGCCGGGGGGGCCGGGGGGGCCGCGCAATGTGGCGGCGGTCACTGTCCCGGGGTGTCACCCAGCATGGCACCCAGCCATGTCCCACGGGTGTCACCCAGCATGGCACCCAGCGATGTCCCATGGGTGTCACCCAACCCAGCCATGTCCCACGGGTGTCACCCAGCATGGCACCCAGCGATGTCCCACGGGTGTCACCCAACCCAGCGATGTCCCACGGGTGTCACCCAACCCAACCCAGCCATGTCCCACGGGTGTCACCCAGCATGGCACCCAGCGATGTCCCACGGGTGTCACCCAACCCAACGATGTGCCATGGGTGTCACCCAACCCAATGATGTCCCATGGGTGCCCAACGATGTCCCACGGGTGTCACCCAACCCAGCCATGTCCCACGGGTGTCACCCAGCATGGCACCCAGCGATGTCCCACGGGTGTCACCCAACCCAGCCATGTCCCACGGGTGTCACCCAGCATGGCACCCAGCAATGTCCCATGGGTATCACCCAACCCAGCGATGTCCCACGGGTGTCACCCAACCCAGCCATGTCACGGGTGTCACCCAGCATGGCACCCAGCGATGTCCCATGGGTGTCACCCAACCCAGCGATGTCCCATGGGTGCCCAACGATGTCCCACAGGTGTCACCGCCACGTGCCGCCCCTCCCAGCCCCGCCAGGGGTCCCGGGGGTCTCACCAGGCGCGTGAAGAGCTCGCGGAGCTGCCGGGCCTCGTCGCCGAGCACGTCTGGCCGCGCTCCCCCCCGCGCGGCACACCAGGCGCCCCTGCAGCAGCGGCCGCAAGTACTCGATGAGCACGCGGCGGTGCAGCTCGCTCACCAGCACCTGCGCGGGAGACAGGTGTCATCACCTGGAGCCGCACCTGGTGAGGTCACCGTGCCCACCTGGTGTCCCCAGGTGTCCCCAGCTGCCCCCAGGTGTCCCCAGCTGTCCCCAGGTGTCCCCAGGTGCCCCCAGCTGTCCCCAGGTGTCCCCAGGTGCCCCCAGCTGTCCCCAGGTGTCCCCAGCTGTCCCCAGGTGTCCCCCCGTGCCACACCTGGTGCGGCTCGGGGTGCAGCGGCCGCAGGGTCTGCGCGAAGCCGGTGACGAGCATCACGATGGCGTCGAAGGCGTCCGAGCTCGTCAGCCACTTGCGCTTCATCAGCTTCCCGAAGTGCGGCTGGGGGGACACGGGGACGTCACCGCGGTGGCACCCGGGCTGGCACCCGGCGGTGGCACCGGCGACGATGGGCACCGTGTCCCACGGGTGCCACCAACTCAACCCAACACGCAGCGATGGCCATCGTGTCTCACAATTGTCACTCGGTGGTGGCCACCGTGTCCCAGTGTCACCAACCCAACACCCAATGACGGCCACCACGTCCCACAGTTGTCACCCAACCCAAGGGCACTGATGACCACCACGATTGTCACCAACCCAGCACCCCGTGATGTCCCACAGGTGT
Source organism: Camarhynchus parvulus (assembly GCF_901933205.1). NCBI lineage: Eukaryota > Metazoa > Chordata > Aves > Passeriformes > Thraupidae > Camarhynchus > Camarhynchus parvulus. Next base: position 43,591 of record NW_022147825.1, read on the forward strand.
CACCAACCCAGCACCCAGTGATGGCCACCATGTTCCACAATCGTGACCTGGTGATGGCCACCTCGTCCCACAGTTGTCACCCAACCCAGCATCCCGTGATGTCCCACAGGTGTCACCAACCCAAAACCCAGTGATGTCCCACGATTGTCACCAACCCAAAACCCAGTGATGTCCCACAGGTGTCACCAACCCAGCACCCAGTCACGGCCACCACATCCCACGATTGTCACCAACCCAGCACCCAGTGATGGCCACCTTGTCCCACGATTGTCACCAACCCAGCACCCCGTGATGTCCCACAAGTGTCACCCAACCCAGCACCCCATGATGTCCCACAGGTGTCACCAACCCAAAACCCCGTGATGTCCCACAGGTGTCACCAACCCAGCACCCAGTGATGTCCCACAATTGTCACCAACCCAGCACCCCATGATGTCCCACAGGTGTCACCAACCCAGCACCCAGTGATGTCCCACGATTGTCACCAACCCAGCACCCAGTGATGTCCCACGATTGTCACCAACCCAAAACCCAGTGATGTCCCACGGGTGTCACCAACCCAGCACCCAGTGATGTCCCACAATTGTCACCAACCCAGCACCCCATGATGTCCCACAGGTGTCACCAACCCAAAACCCAGTGATGTCCCACGATTGTCACCAACCCAAAACCCAGTGATGTCCCACAATTGTCACCAACCCAGCACCCAGTCACGGCCACCACATCCCACGATTGCCACCAGCCCAGCACCCGATGACGCCCTGGCTGTGCCCTGCCGGCGCCGCTGTCACCTTGAGCTCCTCGAGGAGCCGCCGGGTGAGGAGGTGGCCGCAGGCGCGGGTGACCCTGTCCAGCGCCGCGTGCGCCTGCCGCCGCGGCTCCTCGCTCTCGGCGCGCCCGCACTGCGCCAGCCGCTCCGCCAGCGCCCTGCCCGGGGCACACCGGGGACACCGAGGTGACGTCGGGGCTGCCACGGCCCCTGGGGCGCGCCCGGGGCCGGCGGGGGCCTCACCTGAACGGGGGGCAGCAGTTGGCCAGGGCGATGGCGCGGCCGGGGGCGGCGTCGGGGGGCGGCAGCTCGCCGGGGCTGTCCAGGAACCGCTCGACCTTGCGCTGGAAGCTGGCAGGGGACAGCGGTGTCACCAAGGGGTGGCGGCGCTGCCCGGGGGGACAGCCAATGCGGGGGACAGGGGGGTGTGGCTTTTGGGTCACCTGGCGTGTCCCTGTGTCCCCGTGTCCCCAGGGTGTCCCCATGTCCTGTCCTGTGTCACATCCCAGTGTCCACATGTCCCTGGGGTGTCCCCAAGGCAGGTGTCCCCAAGGTGTCCCCAGGTGTCCCCAGGTGTCCCACCTGTGTCACATCCCAGTGTCCCCAGGGTGTCCCCAGGGTGTCCCCAGGTGTCCCCAGGTGTCCCCAGGTGTCCCCGGGGTGTCCCCAAGGTGTCCCCCAGGGTGTCCCCATGTCCATCCTGTGTCACATCCCAGTGTCCACATGTCCCCCGGGGTGTCCCCAGGGTGTCCCCAGGTGTCCCCAGGGTGTCCCCAGGTGTCCCCACCTGTGTCACATCCCAGTGTCCCCAGGTGTCCCCAAGGTGTCCCCAGGTGTCCCCAGGTGTCCCCAGGTGTCCCCAGGTGTCCCACCTGTGCAGGAAGGCCACCAGCACTCCCAGCAGGCTGTGCGCCATCTCCCGGCCGAACTCGGGGGTCACCTGGGGGGCTCGGTCCACGTGCGCCCGCAGCAGCTGTGGGGACAAGGCCACCGTGGGGACAAGGCCACCGTGGGACAAGGCCACCACGGGTGTGGGGACACGGCCACGGTGCCCCCTGGGCCATGGTGACACCGCCACTGCCACAGAGTCCCCTGAGCCCCCGCTGTCCCCTCATGGCTGTCACCGCAGTGTCCCCAGATGCCACCCCAGGGGGACAGGGACAAACCCCGGTGACACGCGTGGCCAGCCCGTCCTCCATGTCCTGGCTGGTGACATCCTCGGGCCACCTGTCCTCGCTGAGCTGCAGCTCCTGCGCCACGGCCACCTCCACCTTGGCCTGGCAGGGGACACCGGGGGACATCGTGGGGACACCGGGGTCCCCAAATGTCCCCCCAATCCCCCCAATGCCCCCAATGTCCCCAAATGCCCCAATGCCCCCAATGTCCCCAAATGTCCCCGATGCCCCCAATGTCCCCCAGTGTCCCCAATGTCCCCAAATGTGCCCCAATGCCCCAATGCCCCCAATGTCCCCCAATGTCCCCAAATGTCCCCAATGTCCCCCCAATGTCCCCCCAATATCCCCCGATGTCCCCAATGTCCCCAAATGTCCCCCAATGTCCCCAATGTCCCCAATGTCCCCAATGCCCCCAATGTCCCCAATGTCCCCTCAATATCCCCGATGTCCCCAATGCCCCCAGTGTCCCCCCAATGTCCCCAATGTCCCCAATGCCCCAATGCCCCCAGTGCCCCCAATGTCCCCCCAGTGTTCCCAATGTCCCCTCAATATCCCCAATGTCCCCAGTGCCCCCAATGTCCCCAATGTCCCCTCAATATCCCCGATGTCCCCAATGCCCCCAATGTCCCCCCAATGTCCCCAATGTCCCCAATGTCCCCAATGTCCCCAGTGTCCCCAATGTCCCCACCTTGACCGCAGCGATGCAGGATCTCTCCAGGTCCCTCTGGGTGTCGGGGGGCAGGAGGGGCCCCAATTCCTGCGCCCGCAGCAGCGCCCCCACATCGGGGTGCCCCAAAACCTCCCTGCGGGACATTGGGGACATTGGGGACATTGGGGACATTGGGGTATCTCACCTGGTCTAGGAGCGGATTTTGGGGTTTTCCCGTGCGTCTCACCTGGGAGAAGCATTACTGAGGGGCAGATTTGGGGGTTCCCAGGTGTTTTACCCAAGCTAGAAGTGGCTATGGGGCAGATTTTGGGGCTGGCATTGCCATGGGGCAGATTTTGGGGTTCCCAGGTGTTTTGCCCAGGCGGGGCATTGCCATGGGGCAGATTTTGGGGCTGGCATTGCTATGGGGCAGATTTTGGGGTTCCCAGGTGTTTTGCCCAGGCCGGGCGTTGCCATGGGGCAGATTTTGGGGTTCCCAGGTGTTTTGCCCAGGCGGGGCATTGCCATGGGGCAGATTTTGGGGCTGGCATTGCCATGGGGCAGATTTTGGGGTTCCCAGGTGTTTTGCCCAGGTGGGGCATTGCCATGGGGCAGATTTTGGGGTTCCCAGGTGTTTTGCCCAGGTGGGGCATTGCCATGGGGCAGATTTTGGGGCTGGCATTGCTATGGGGCAGATTTTGGGGTTCCCAGGTGTTTTGCCCAGGCCGGGCGTTGCCATGGGGCAGATTTTGGGGTTCCCAGGTGTTTTGCCCAGGTGGGGCATTGCCATGAGGCAGATTTTGGGGCTGGCATTGCTATGGGGCAGATTTTGGGGTTCCCAGGTGTTTTGCCCAGGCCGGGCGTTGCCATGGGGCAGATTTTGGGCGCTTTACCCGGTCCAGCAGCGCATTTCGGGCCGTCTCACCTGGGGTACGCGTTGCTGTGCCAGTCCAGCAGCAGGTACATCTCGCCCACGTCCAGCGGCCTCTGCGCCAGCGCCCGCACCTGCTGTCCGAGCGCGCGGTGGTAGCCCCGCGCGTAGACCCGCAGCGCCCCCCACTCGGGGGGGTACTCGGGGGCCACGCGGCTCCTCACGACCCCCAGGTCTCCCACCACGCGCGCCGCCAGCGCCGCCAGCCGAGCCCCGAGCCCGCCCGCCGGCGCCACCTGCGCCAGCCGCTCCCCGGCCGCCTTGGCCACCGCTTCGTGCCAGCGCCTCCGCAGCCCCCGCGGCCGGCCCGGGCGCGTGCCCGGCGGGCACCGCGCGTCCGCCGCCTCCTCCTGCTCCAGCACGGCCACCACGGCCCGCAGCGGGGCCAGCGCGGCCGGCGGCGCGGTCACCGACTCGGCCACCACGGCCCAAAGCTGCGCCAGCAGCGCTCGGTACAGCAGAGCCACGTCCCGGGCTCGGCGGCCGCCAGCGGGGACCGGGGACGGCGGAGGAGGAGGAGGAGGACGGCGGGGAGGAGGAAGGGGACGCGGGCAGCGGACGCGGGGAGGGAGGGCGCGATGGGGCCAGGGAGCACTCGGCCTCCAGGGCGATGATCTGAGCGTCCGCGGCCACCAGGTGCCGGCGCTGGATGAGCTCCAGGATCTCCAGCACTGCGGGGACAGCGTGGGGACACGGCGGTGGCACCGGGGGTGGCACCTGGCACCGCGGGCACGGGGCCACCTGGTGTCACCATCCCCGTGTCCCCTGTCCCTACGTCCCACCGCCTTGTCCCCGTGTCCCCAAGTCCTCGTGTCCCTTGTCACCATCCCCTGTCCCTGTCCCTCTGTCCCCCCCTCATGTCCCCATCCCCATGTCCCCGTGTCTGTTGTCGCCATCCCCTTGTCCCCGTGTCCTCGTGTCCCCAAATCCCCTGTCCCCATTCCCTGTCCCCATCCCATTGTCCCCGTGTCCCTTGTCACCATCCCCTGTCCCTGTCCCCATGTCCCTCTGTCCCTCCGTTGTCCCCAAGCCCCCCTGGCGTCCCCAACCCCCCTGTCCCTCAATGTCCTCAATCCGCCCTGTCCCCCGGTGTCCCCCTGTCCCCCCCGGTGTCCCCCCGTGTCCCCACTCACCGGACAGCGGCTCCCTGTCCCTGTCCCGGTCCCCGTCGCCGTCCTTGTCCCTCCCGCCGCTCTCCCGCCGCTCTCCCGCTCCCTCCGCGCCGTCCCCCGCCTGTCCCTCCCCCGGCGCCGCCTTCTCGGTGCCCCGCTGTCCCCAGGTGCCCAGGGCCAGCCTCAGCAGCGAGCCCCGCTTGGCTCCCGCCGCCTCCTCCGGGGCTCTCCGCGCGACCCCCGAGTCCTCGGAGCGGCGGCGCCCGCGGGGCCCGGCGGGGTCGCGGAGGCGGCGGAGGCCGAAGGGACCCCCCAGGTGTCCCCCCAGGTGTCCCCCCAGCCCCCCCAGCCCCCCCAGCCCCACCAGCCCGCCCAGCGTGGCGCGGCGGCGCCGGCGCCCCTCGGGGTCCGCGGCGAACGGGTCCCCCCCGACCCCGTCCTGCGGGGGTCTCCGCAGCAGCGGCATGGCCGGGGGGACACCGGGGACACCGGGGGGGACACCGGGGGGGACACCGGGGGGGACACCGGGGGGGACACCGGGGGGCGAGGGGACAGCGCAGGGGACAGAGGAGGGGACACGGAGGGGACGCGGCAGGCGGGAGGACGGAGACCCCCGGGGGCGGCGCGGGGGCTCCGGGGGCGGTGGCTCCGGTGGCTCCGGTGGCTCCGGTGGCGTTGGTGGCTTTAGAGGCGGCTTTGGTGGCTGCGGTGACACCGGCGCTGCTGTGGGGACAACGGTGGCTCCGGTGGCTTTAGCGGCGGTGCTGCGGTGGCCCCGGTGGCTCTGGCGGTGGTGGCGACGGTGACACCGGTGGTGTCTGCGGTGACACTGGCGGCGCTGGCGGTGGCAGCGGTGACACTGGCGGTGACACTGGTGACACTGGCGGTGACGCTGGCGGCGCTGGCGGTGACACTGGTGACACTGGCGGTGACACTGGCGGCGCTGGCCGCTGCCCGGGGGTTTCCTGAGGAAGCGCCGCCCCGGAGGGGCCTCCCCGGCCGGGCAGGGTCAGCCCCGGTTCCGCTCCGGGACCGGCACCGGGAGGGGACAGCGGGGACCGGGAGGGGACACTGGGGACCCTGGGGACCCTGGGGACACCGCGGAGGGGACAGCGGGGACAGGGCAGGGGGACCCGGAGCAGATCTCGGGGACCCTGGGGACACCAGGAGGGCACAGCGGGGACAGCGGGGACAGCGGGGGTGGGACCGTGGGGATACTGGGGACACTGGGGGGCACTGGGAGGGGACACTGCGGACAGTGGGACACGGGATGGGACCTTGGGGACACTTGGGAGGGGACATGGGTGACACAGGCGCTCTGAGGTGTGACACAGAGGTGACCTGGGTAACACAGGTGACCCCGAGGGTGACACAGGTGACCCCGAGGGTGACACGGGTGACCCAGGTGTGACCCCACAGGCGACCCAGGTGACACAAGTGTGACACAGGTGACACAGGCGACCTCAGGTATGACCCAGGTGTGACATGGAGGGGACACAGAGGTGACACAGGTGACACTGGTATGACACAGGTATGACCCTGGTGTGACCCAGGTGACACAGGTGTGGCATGGAGTGGACACAGGTGACACAGGTATGACCCAGGTATGACCCAGGTATGACCCAGGTATGACCCAGGTGTGACCCAGGTATGACCCGGGTATGACCCAGGTATGACCCAGGTATGACCCAGGTATGACCCAGGTGTGACCCAGGTATGACCCAGGTATGACCCAGGTATGACCCAGGTGTGACCCAGGTGACCCCCGCGCGCCCCACGTGACCCCTCCCCCGTCAATCCCTCATTAAACCCCGCTCTCCCTCCCCATTGGCCACCGCGCAGCCAATGACCGCGCACCACCCTCCTTTAACCCCGCCCCCCTCGGGGGCGTGCCCACCTGTCTCCATGCCGCATCGCCGCCTCCCGATTGGTCCTCTCCCCTCCGTGGGCGTGGCCAGCCCCTCAGTACCACGCTCCTTTTACGGTCAAAACCCCGCCCACTCTGTCGCCGCCCCGCTTCCGGTTCCGGCGCCATGGCCGCCATGGCCGCCCCGGCCCGGCCCCCCCGGTAACGGCAACGGGAACAGGACCCCCCCCCCCCGGTAACGGGACCGCCCCTTCCGGTGCCCCCCGGCGCCCCCCCCGGTGCCGCCCCCCGGGCCGGGACCATGTCCTCGCGCTCCGCCCTGGCGGCGGGCAACGAGCGGAACGCGGACACGGTGAGGGTGAGGGGGGGGCGGCACCGGGGGTAGGCCGGGGCGGGGGGGGGGCACCGGGAGGTGCCGGGAGGGGATGGGGAGGGAATGGGGGGCACCGGGAGGGGTCTGGGGGCACCGGAAAGGGCTGGGTCGGTACCGGGGGCACCGGGAGGGGATGGGGGGGTCTCACTGTGGTAATTTGGAGGGGGGGTCCCAAGCGTGACAATGTAATCTGGGGAGGGGTCTCACTGGGCTAATTCAGGGGGTTCTCAGGGGTGACCCCATAATTTGGGGAGGGGTCTCACTGTGGTACTTTGTATGGGGGTCTCACGGTGACATTAATTGGGGGAGGGGTCTCACGGTGACAATTGGGGTGAATGTCTCACAGTGACATGAATTTGGGGAGGGGTCTCACCCTTGTCTCTCCCCCCCCAGCTGGGCCCGGGGGCAGCGCCCGCCCCGACAAGCCCGGGGTGATCATTTGGGGAGGGGTCTCGCTGGGATAATTGGGGTGAATGTCTCACTGTGAGAATTTGGGGAGGGGTCTCACGGTGACATGAATTTGAGGAGGGGTCTCACGGTGACATTAATTTGAGGAGGGGTCTCACAGTGACATTAATTTGGGTGGGGGTCTCGCTGTGACATGAATTTGAGGAGGGGTCTCGCTGTGACATTAATTTGGGTGGGGGTCTCACAGTGACATGAATTTGAGGAGGGGTCTCACAGTAACATGAATTTGGGTGGGGGTCTCACAGTGACGTTAATTTGGGTGGGGGTCTCGCTGTGACATGAATTTGAGGAGGGGTCTCGCTGTGACATTAATTTGGGTGGGGGTCTCACAGTGACATTAATTTGAGGAGGGGTCTCACTATGATATTTTGGGTGGGGTCTCACGGTGACATTAATTTGAGGAGAGGTCTCACAGTAACATTAATTTGGGTGGGGGTCTCGCTGTGACATGAATTTGAGGAGGGGTCTCACAGTGACGTTAATTTGGGTGGGGGTCTCACAGTGACATGAATTTGGGTGGGGGTCTCACAGTAACATGAATTTGAGGAGGGGTCTCGCTGTGACATTAATTTGGGTGGGGGTCTCGCTGTGACATGAATTTGAGGAGGGGTCGCACAGTAACATGAATTTGAGGGGGGGTCTCGCTGTGACATTAATTTGGGTGGGGGTCTCGCTGTGACATGAATTTGAGGAGGGGTCTCCCCCGTTTCCCCCCAGCCGGGCCCGGGGGGCAGCGCCCGCCCCGACAAGCCCGGCGCGGGGGGGGGGGCGCTTGGTCCGGGCGGGGGTCCGGCGCCGCCCCTCCCCCATGCCGGGGGGGCAGGAACTCCCTGGGGGGGGGGTCCGAGGAGCCCCCTCCCCACGTGGGCAACTACCGGCTGCTGCGCACCATCGGCAAGGGCAACTTCGCCAAGGTCAAGCTGGCGCGGCACGTGCTCACCGGCCGAGAGGTGCGCGGGGGTCTGGGGGGCTCTGGGGGGTCTGGGGGGTTGGGGGATTTGGGGGGTTTGGGGGGTTTGGGGGTTTGGGGCGCCATGGGCAGGGGCAACTTCGCCCAGGTCGAGCTGGCCCGGCGCGGCCGGGGGTCCCGGGCAGGATCTGGGGGGTTTGGGGTGATGGGGAGGGGGCTCAGGGGGGATTTGAGGGGTTTGAGGGGGCTCGGGGTGATGGGAGGGGGCTCGGGGGGGATTTGGGGTGATGGGGAGGGGGCTCAGGGGGGATTTGAGGGGGTTTGAGGGGGCTCAGGGTGATGGGGAGGGGGTTTGGGGGGGATTTGGGGTGATGGGGAGGGGGCTCGGGGTGATGGCAAGGGGGTTTGGGGGGGATTTGGGGTGGTGGGAGGGGGTTTGGGGGGGATGGGGAGGGGTCTAGAGGGGGATTTAGGGTCTGGGGAGGGGGCTCAGGGGTCTGGGGAAGGTTTTAGGGGGGCTCAGGGGTTTGGGGAGGGGTCTCAGGTGAATTTGGGGGTCCCGGGAGGGTCCCAGGTGAATTTGGTGGGGGGGGGGGTCTCAGATTATTTGGGAGGGGTCTCAGATGAATTTGGGGGGTCTCAGATGAATTTGGGGACGTTTAAGGTGAATTTGGGGAGGGGTCTCAGTTTATCTGGGGGTCTCAGGTGAATTTGGGGAGGGGTCTCAGGTTATTTGGGGGTCCCAGGTGAATTTGGGGAGGGGTCTCCGGGGTCCCCTCAGCGCCCCCTCCCCAATTTCAGGTCGCCATCAAAATCATCGACAAGACCCAGCTGAACCCCACCAGCCTGCAGAAGGTGGGGAGGGGTCCCGGGGGCTTTGGGGAGGGTCTCTTCCTTTGGGGAGGGGTCTCCTCCTTTGGGGAGGGGTCTCCAGCCCCCCCGACCCTTTTCCCTCCTCAGCTTTTTCGGGAAGTTCGGATCATGAAGGGGCTGAACCACCCCAATATCGGTGAGATAAATGGGGAGGGGTCCCCAATCTGGGGAGGGGTCCCAGGAGTGGGGAAGGGTCCCAAAAATGGGGGAAGGGTTCCCAACATGGAGGGGGGGGGTTCCCTGAAATGGGGAGGGGTTCCCAATTTGAGGAGGGGTCCTGGTTGTGGGGAGGGGGTCCCGGATTTGGGGAGGGGGTCCCGGATTTGGGGAAGGGTCCTGGAATTGGGATGGGGCAGTGTGGGGAGGGCTCCGCATTGCCCCTGTGTGTCCCCAGTTTGGGGAGGGGTCCCAGGGATGGGGAGGGGTCCCCAATTCGGGGAGGGGTCTCCATTCCCCCCTGCCCCCCCTCGCAGTGAAGCTCTTTGAGGTGATCGAGACGGAGAAGACGCTGTACCTGGTGATGGAGTACGCCAGCGCAGGTGGGACAGGGACACCTGGGGACACCTGGGGGACATTGGGGACACCTGGGGACACCTGGAGGGACAGTGGGGACACCTGGGGACACCTGGGACACCTGGGGGCACCTGGGGGACACTGGGGACACCTGGGGACACCTGGGGACACCTGGGGACAATAGGGACACCTGGGGACACCTGGGACACCTGGGGACACCTGGGGGACATTGGGGACACCTGGGGACACCTGGAGGGACAGTGGGGACACCTGGGGACACCTGGGACACCTGGGGGGACAGCCTGGGGACACCTGGGGACACCTGGGGGACATTGGGGACACCTGGGGACACCTGGGGGGACAGCCTGGGGACACCTGGGGGGACAGCCTGGGGACACCTGGGGACACCTGGGGGACATTGGGGACACCTGGGGACACCTGGGACACCTGGGGGACATTGGGGACACCTGGGGACACCTGGGGGGACAGCCTGGGGACACCTGGGGACACCTGGGGGACATTGGGGACACCTGGGGACACCTGGGGGGACACCTGGGGACAGAGAAGACGCTGTACCTGGTGATGGAGTACGCCAGTGCAGGTGGGACAGGAACACCTGGGACACCTGGGGGACAGATTGGGGACACCTGGGGACACTAGGGACACCTGGCGACCCTGAGACTGACACCTGGGGACACCTGGGGACCACCCTGAGACCCCCCTGGGGACACTGAGATCCCCCCTTGGGGACATTGGGGACACTGAGACTGACACCTGGGGACACCTGGGGACACCAAGATCCCCGTTTTTCCCCCCAGGTGAGGTGCTCAATTACCTGCTGTGGGTGTGGGGATATTTTGGGGGATATTTTTGAGGGATACTTTGGGGGTTTTGGGGATGATATTTTTGGGGAATATTTGGGGTATTTTGAAGTTTTTTTGGGGTGTGTCCTGATCCAGGTGTGTCCCCCCAGGTGAGGTGTTGGATTACCTGCTGTGGGTTTGGGGATACTTTGGGGGATTTGGAGGGTATTTTGGGAGGGTATTTTGGGGGGTATTTTGGGGGATATTTTGGGGGATATTTTGGGGGATTTGAGATGTTTTTGGGGGGATTTTTTTGGGGGAATATTTTGGGGATATTTTGGGGTCTGTCTCACCCCCGTTTGTCCCCCCAGGTGAGGTGTTCGATTACCTGGTGTCCCACGGGAGGATGAAGGAGAAGGAGGCGCGGGCCAAGTTCAGACAGGTGGGGACATTGGGGGGAGGGGCTTGGGGACATTCTGGAGAGATTTGGGGACATCCTGGGGGGTTTGGGGACATCTGTGAGGGCTTGGGGACATCGGGGAGGGCTTGGGGACGCTGTGGGGACCCGCGGTGACAGTGCCACCTCTGTCCCCAGATCGTCTCGGCCGTGCACTACTGCCACCAGAAGAACATCGTGCACAGGGACCTCAAGGTGGGACACGGCGGCGGGGACACCGGGTGGCACCACGTGTCCGTCCTGGTGTCACTGTCCCTGTGTCCGTCCTGGTGTCCCTGTGTCCATCCCAGTGTCCCCATGTCCATCCTGGTGTCTCTGTCCTGATGTCCCCATTCCCGTCCCAGTGTCCCCATCCCAGTGTCCCCATTCCTGTCCCAATATCCCTGTCCCCATTGATGTCCCCAGTGTCCCCAGGCCGAGAACCTGCTGCTGGACACCGACGCCAACACCGAGATCCCATCCCAATGTCCGTGTCCCAGTGTCCCCGTCCCAGTGTCCATGTCTCACTGTCCCTGTCCCCATTGATGTCCCCACTGTCCCCATGTCCCCACTGATGTCCCCAGTGTCCCCAGGCTGAGAACCTGCTGCTGGACACCGACGCCAACACCGAGATCCCATCCCAGTGTCCCCATCGCAATGTCCCCGTCCCACTGTCCCCATTCCTGTCCCACTGTCCCTGTCCCCACCAATGTCCCCACTGATGTCCCCACCGATGTCCCCATGTCCCCAGGCCGAGAACCTGCTGCTGGACGCCGACGCCAACATCAAGATCGCCGACTTTGGCTTCAGCAACGAGTTCTCGCGGGGCTCCAAGCTGGACACGTTCTGCGGCTCGCCGCCCTACGCCGCCCCCGAGCTCTTCCAGGGCAAGAAGTACGACGGGCCCGAGGTGGACATCTGGAGCCTGGGGGTCATCCTGTACACGCTGGTCAGCGGCTCGCTGCCCTTCGACGGCCACAACCTCAAGGTGACCGCTGGGAACCGCGTGGTCATCTTCTGGTCACTGTCCAGTCATTGCGTGGTCATTGCGTGGTCATTGCGTGGTCACTGCGTGGTCACTGCGTGGTCATTGCGTGGTCACTGCGTGGTCATTGCATGGTCATTGCGTGGTCATTGTTCTGTCACTGCATGGTCACTGTGTGGTCATTGCATGGTCATTGCGTGGTCATTGTTCTGTCACTGCGTGGTCACTGTGTGGTCATTGCGTGGTCATTGCATGGTCATTGCGTGGTCATTGCGTGGTCATTGTTCTGTCACTGCGTGGTCACTGTGTGGTCATTGTGTGGTCACTGCGTGGTCATTGCGTGGTCATTGCGTGGTCACTGTGTGGTCATTGCGTGGTCATTGCGTGGTCATTGTTCTGTCACTGCATGGTCACTGCGTGGTCACTGCGTGGTCACTGCGTGGTCACTGTGTGGTCACTGCGTGGTCATTGCGTGGTCATTGTTCTGTCACTGCATGGTCACTGTGTGGTCATTGTTCTGTCATTGCGTGGTCATTGCGTGGTCATTGCGTGGTCATTGTTCGGTCACTGTGTGTGGTCATTGTTCTGTCACTGCGTGGTCACTGCGTGGTCATTGCGTGGTCATTGTTCGGTCATTGTGTGGTCATTGCGTGGTTACTCGCGTGGTCATTGTGTGGTCATTGTTGGGTCATTGTGTGGTCATTGCCTGGTCATTTGGAGCCTGGGGGTCATCCTGTACCCGCTGGTCAGCAGCTGCTGCCCTTTGATGGCCACAACCTCGAGGTGACCGCTGGGAACCGCGTGGTCACCTCCTGGTCACTGTCCGGTCACTGACCCTGACTGACCCGAACTGACCCCAGTGACCCCAACTGACCCTGAGTGACCCCAGGTGTCCCCATTGACCCTGACTGACCCTGGCTGCCCCCAGCTGACCCCACTGACCCCAACTGACCTTGACTGACCCCAGGTCACCCTGAGTGACCCAGATGACCCCCATGTCCCTGACTTGACCTCAGGTGACCCCAACTGACCACAGTGACCCCCAGTGACCCCAGCTGTCCCCGGCTGACCCCGGCTGACCCCCGTGACCCCCGTGACCCCCGTGTGCCCCGCAGGAGCTGCGGGAGCGGGTGCTGCGGGGCAAGTACCGCGTGCCCTTCTACATGTCCACGGACTGTGAGAACATCCTGCGGCGCTTCCTGGTGCTCAACCCCGCCAAGCGCTGCACCCTCGAGGTATCAGGGGCTTTGGGGGGCATTTGGGGGGTCCCATGAGGGGTTTGGGGGGATTTGGGGCGGTTTTGGGGGGATTTGGGGCTGTGAGAACATCCTGTGTCCCCAATGTCCCCCCAATGCCCTCAATGTCCCCAATGTCCCCTCAATGTCCCCAGTGTCCCCAGTGTCCTCAATGTCCCCAATGCCCTCAATCCCCCCAATGTCCCCAATGTCCCCAGTGTCCCCTCAATGTCCCCAGTGTCCCCAGTGTCCTCAATGTCCCCAATGCCCTCAATCCCCCCAATGTCCCCAATGTCCCCCCGATGTCCCCCCACAGCAAATCATGAAGGACAAATGGATCAACATCGGCTACGAGGGCGACGAGCTGACGCCCTACACGGAGCCCCAGGAGGACTTTGGGGACACCAAACGCATCGGTGAGGGGACACGGGGGCGCGGTGGCACCTCGGGGACGCGCTGGGGACACGGGTGACACCGTCCTGTCCCCGCAGAGGTGATGGTGGGCATGGGCTACAGCAGGGAGGAGATCAAGGAGGCGCTGAGCACCCACAAGTACAACGAGGTGACGGCCACGTACCTGCTGCTGGGCCGGCGGGGAGAGGTGGGTGACACTGGGGACACTGGGGACACTGGGGGGTGGGGACACTGGGGGCACTGAGAGGGGTTGGGGGGGGACATTGGGGGGGACATTGAGGGGGTCGGGACATGGGGGACACTGGGGACACTGAGAGGGATTTGGGGACATTGAGGGGGTCAGGGACATGGGGGACACTGGGGACACTGAGAGGGATTTGGGGACATTATGGGGGACTGGGGACATTGGAGACACTGGGGGGATTGGGGACACTGGGGGGATTGGGGGCATTGGGGGACACTGGGGATATTGGGGACACTGAGAGGGACTGGGGACATTGGGGGGATTGGGGGACACTGGGGGGACATTGGGGGACATTGGGGGATTGGGGACATTGGGGGATTGGGGGCACTGGGGACATTGGGGGGGGGACACTGGGGATATTGGGGGATTGGGGGACATTGGGGGGATTGGGGACATTGGGGGGATTGGGGACATTGAGGGGCACTGAGAGGGGTTGGGGGGACATTGGGGGACAGTGATTGGGGACATTGGGGACACTGAAGGGATTGGGGACATTGGGGGACACTGGGGATATTGGGGACACTGAGAGGGACTGGGGACATTGGGGGATTGGGGACACTGGGGGATGGGGACCCATTGGGGGATTGGGGTTGGTGGCAGCCCGAGGGACATGGCGGCACTGAGAGGGATTTGGGGACATTGAGGGGTAACATGGGGCCTGGGGACACTGTCCTGGGGCCTGCACTGGGGTTGGGGGCCCTGGGGACATTGGGGACTGGGGTTTGGTGGGATTGGGGGCATTGGGGTCACTGAAGGGATTGGGGACATTGGAAGGATTGGGGACGTTGGGGACACTGGGCTGGACTTGGGGCATGGGACACTGGGGACGCTGGGGCCCTTGGTGACCCCGTGACCCTGTTGGTGGCAGCCCGAGCGCCCTCTGTGCGTGTCACTGCCGCCGGGGACACTGGGGAGTCCCAACGGGACCAAGTGGGGGACATTGGGGACATCGGGAGGGACATCGGGGCACACTGGGGGGCGGCAAGCGTTGTGGACACTGGGGGGATTGGGGACACTGGGGGACACTGGGGGGATTGGGGACATTGGGGGCATTGGGGACACTGGGGGCATTGGGGACACTGGGGGGTCCTGGGGGGTCCGTGACCGGTGTGACCCCTCCGTGACCCCTCCGTGACCTCTCCGTGACCCCACAGGTGGCCCCGCCCCCTCGGCGGCCCCTCCCCCCCGCCGCAGCCCCCCCTCGGCCGCCCCTCCCCCCTCCTCGGAGCTGGGCGTGGCCGGGGGCGTGGCCCCGCCCCCCAGGAGGGGCTCCGGAGGCGGAGGGGGGAGGGGCGGAGGGGGCGGGGCCGGGCCGCCCCTCCCCCCTCCCTGCAGCCCCTTGGTCAGCAGCGCCCACAACCCCAACAAGGCCGAGATCCCCGAGAGACACCTGGACGGACAGGTGGGCACACCTGGGCACACCTGGGGGTACCTGGGCACACCTGGGCACACCTGGGGGGTGGGAACACCTGGGGGATCCAGAAGAGGCACCTGGACGGACAGGTGGGCACACCTGGGGGGGAGGGGACACACCTGGGCACACCTGGGGGTACCTGGAGGGGCACCTGTGGCCCCAGGTGAGCTCAGGTGCCCCCCGTGTGCCCCCAGCCCCACGTGCCCCCCAGCGTGATGGGCCGCAGGAACACCTACGTGTGCTCGGGGGGGGAGCGGCACCTGCTGCTGCCCAACGGCAAGGACAGGTGAGTGCCACACCTGGGCACACCTGGCATCCCCCAAATCTGCCCCAAAATCCACCCCAAATTAACTTAAATCCACCCAAAATCCACCCCAAAATTGCCCCAAACCCACCTGCTGCTGCCCCACGGCAAGGACAGGTGAGTGGCACACCTGGCACACCTGGCATCCCCCAAATCTGCCCCAAAATCCACCCCAAATCTAAATCCACCCAAAATCCACCCCAAAAACCCCCCAAACCCACCTTTGTTGGAAACAGGTGAGTGGCACACCCCCCCCCCACCCCCGCCCCCCAAATCACCTTAAATCACCCCAAAATGGCTCCAGTCCCACCTGTGCCCCCGTCAATACCTGTCCCAGTGCCACCAGTGCCCCTCCCAGTGTGGGGATGTAGGGTGGGGTCACCTGTGGGCGTGTCTGGTGTCACCTGTGACGTCACCTGCACATGACGCCACTGATGACGTCACTGCCCCCGCAGCCTGCCGTCCCGCCCCCCGCCCTCCCCCTCCAGCCACTCCCTGGGCGGGGCTCACCTGGCGCACCTGGCCCGGGGCTGCTCCGCCCGCAGCACCTTCCACGGAGGGGGCGGGGCCGGAACCGGAACCCGCCGGGGGGGCGGGGCCTCGGGAGCTCCGCCCCCCGCCTCGCCCCCTCCCCCCCCCAGCGCCGCCTCCTCCCCCCGGCCCCGCCCGACGGCGACGCTGCTGAGCAAGATCACCTCGAAACTGACCCGCAGGTGAGCGCACCTGGCACACCTGGGCACACCTAAAAATACACCTGGGCACACCTAAAAATACACCTGGGCACACCTGGGGACACCTAAAAATACACCTGGGCACACCTGGGGGTCACCTGGGCACACCTGGGCAAGATCACCTCGAAACTGACCCGCAGGTGAGCGCACCTGGCACACCTGGGCACACCTAAAAATACACCTGGGCACACCTGGGGGGTCAGACACACCTGGGGGGGTCACCTGGGCAAACCTGGGCACACCTAAAAATACACCTGGGCACACCTGGCCCACCTATACCACCTGGCCCACCTGGTCTCTCACACCCCAGGGACCCTTGGGGCCCCCACACCTAGTGAGGTTCAGCCACTTGTCCCCCCCACGCGCCGTCCCCTGCCCAATCACTGTCCCTCTCACCTGTTCTCTCACCTGCCCAGGGTGTCCCTTGACCCCTCCCCCGGGACACACCTCAACACACCTGGGGACACACCTGGGGACACCTGGACCACCTGGACACACCTGGGGGACACACCTGGGACACACCTGGGAACACCTGGGACACACCTGGGCACACCTGGGACACACCTGGGGACACCTGGGCACACCTGGGGACACACCTGGGGACACCTGGGGACACACCTGGGCACATCTGGGGACACCTGGGCACACCTGGGGCACACCTGGGCACACCTGGGCACACCTGGGCACATCTGGGGACACCTGGGGACACACTGTGTCACCTGTCCCTGATTTTCGAGGGGGAATTTTGGCGCTGGGGAATTTTAATTTTTTTTAGGGATTTTTTAGAATTTCCCGGGAGAGATTTTAGGGATTTTTGGGGGATTTTTAGGGGTTTCCCAGGGGGGAATTTTGGGATTTTTGGGGGTTTGGGGTTTCCTGGGGGGGAATTTTTAGGGACTTTGGGGTTTTTTGGGGGGGAATTTTGGGAATTTTTGGGGCTTCCTGGGGAAGGTTTGGGGACTTCTTGGGGAGGATTTTTGGGGATTTTTTGGGGTTTCCCGGGTTTTTTTTTTTTTTTTGGGGTTTCCTGGGTGGGAATTTTGGGGTTGGGGGGATTTTTTGGGGGGTTTCCTTGGGGGAATTTTGGGGTTTTTGTTTGGTTTTTTTTTGGTTTTTTTTAGGATTATTGGGTGGGTTTTTTTTAGGATTTTGGGGAGATTTTTTGGGGATTTGGGGGTTTTGGGGGGTTTCCTGTGGGGGTCCCACCCCTCTGACCCCCTCCCCACCTTGCCCCCCCCAGGGTCGCAGACGAACCTGCGGGAATCGGGGGACCTGCGCTCACAAGGTGGGTGCTGCCCCTCCCCCCCCGGATTTGGGGGGGGTCTCGGGAACCCCCCGGACTCACCTGTCCCCTCCCCCAGTTGCCATCTACCTGGGGATCAAGCGGAAGCCGCCCCCCGGCTGCTCCGAGGGGGGGGGGCTGTGATGGGGGGGGCGGGGCTCCTTCGAGACCCCCCCCCCCCGGGACCCCCACCCGGGACCCCCCAGAACCGGACCGGGAGCAGAACGGGACCCCCGGAGCTGCATCGGGGCTTTCTGCGAGACCCCCCCAGAACCAGAGCGGGACCCCCGGGACCGGACCGGGACCCCCGGGACCCCCGGGACCCCCGGAGCTGGATTGGGACCCCCCTCAAGACCCCCCAAGAATGAGACCGGGACCCCCAGAACTGGACCGGGACCCCCGGCACCCCCCAAGAACGAGACCGGGATCCCTGGAGCTGCCTTGGGACCCCCCCGGGACCCCCAGAACCAGATGGGGAACCCCCCAGGATTGAGACCGGGACCCCCAACGCAAGACCACGCAGAATAGGATCAGGACCCCCCCAGGACCCCCCAGAACTGGGCTGGGACCCCCAGAACTGGACTGGGACCCCCCCAAGAACGGGATCAGGACACCCAGAGCTGGATCAGGACCCCCAGAACCGGACTGGGACCCCCAGAGCGGGATCAGGACCCCCAGAGCTGGATCAGGACCCCCAGAACCGGATCAGGACCCCCAGAATGAGATCAGGACCCCCAGAACCTGACCGGGACCCCCAGGACCGGGACCACCGTGGCTGCAGTTCCTGGGACCCCCCAGGACCCCCCAAGACCGAGACCGGGACCCCCAGGACCCCCGCGAACCAAATCAGAACCCCGGGACCCCCTGGGACCCCCTCAAAACCAGACTGGGACCCCCCAGAACCAGATTGGGACCCCCAGGACCCCCCCGGGCAATTGGGACCCCCCCAGGACCCCCCCATAGATTCGGCAGCCCCGGGACCCCCCCCAAATTCGGAACCAGCGGCGCTGGGACCCCCCCAGGCCCCCCCTTGGGGACATTTTTGGGGGG
This sequence comes from Camarhynchus parvulus, assembly GCF_901933205.1. NCBI lineage: Eukaryota > Metazoa > Chordata > Aves > Passeriformes > Thraupidae > Camarhynchus > Camarhynchus parvulus. The sequence goes on from NW_022147825.1 coordinate 62,129, forward strand.
GGGGTGGTCGGGGGTGACTTTGGGGGTCCCGGATTTCGGTGCCAAGATTTTGGGGAACCCCCAATAATAACCTGCAGCCCCTCCCCCACCTTGTACAGATGTAAATACGGCCCCGCCCCCCCCCCAGACCCCTCCCACCCCCCGGAGACCCCTCCCCCATTTTTAAGTTATTCCTGCCCTGAATTGTCCCCCCCAAACCCAACCCCCACCCCAAAATAAACCTCGGGACCCCCAACCCCGGTGTGAGTGTGGGGGGGGGGTTGGGGTGCAATTTGGTGGGGGGGGGGGATTGGGGTATTTGGGAGGGGTTTGGGGGTCCCCAGAATGGGGGATGGGGGGAATTGGGGGAATCGGGGTGGGGGTTTGGGGAATTTGGGGTGGGGGGTTTTTTTGGGGGCCTCATGGTGGGCGGGGTTTGGGGAATTTGGGGTGGGCGGGGTTTGGGGGTCCCCACAGTGGGGTCCCATGGTGGGCGGGGTTTGGGAATTGGGAGTTTGGGAAATTGGAGGTGGGCGGGGCCCCCGATAGCACTCAAGGGGCGTGGCCAACACAGCGCCCACCCTTATACGGTCATTTTGGGCGTGGCAAAACAAACTCCCTTATAGGGTCGTTTAGAGGGCGTGGCTATTAGGTATTCCCTTATATGGTTATTTAGTGGGCGGAGCCAATCCAGCAACGCCCCAAACCGCTCAGGGGGCGTGGCCATAACCTTCCCTTATAAGTCCATCAGGGGGCGCGGCTCCCCCCTCAGGCCGCGCAGCCAATCAGATCCCGCGGGCCGCGCCACCGCCCTCCCCGAGCAGCCAATCAGCGCTCGGCGCGGCGCGAGGCCACGCCCCCAGGGAAGATGGCGGCGCTGCGGGCGCTGCGGTGGCGGCGGCTCCCGGGGCTCGTCCCGAGGCGGCTCCTGGGGACCGTGAGTGGGACAGAGGGGACACTGGGGACAATGGGGGGGGACAGGGAGGGGACAGGGAGCGGGGACAGAGGGGACACTGGGGACAATGGGGGGACAGGGAGGGGACAGGGAGCGGGGACAGAGGGGCACTGGGGACAATGGGGGGACAGGGGGGGACAGGGGAGCGGGGACAGAGGGGACACTGGGGACAATGGGGGGGTGACAGGGAGGGGACAGGGATGACAGGGGGACTGGGGACAATGGGGGGGGACAGGGGGGGACAGGGAGGGGGACACACTGGGGACAATGGGGGGTGACAGGGGAGGGACAGGGAGGGGACAGGGGAACTGGGGACACCGGGGGTGGCAGGGAGGGGACAGGGAGTGGGGGACAGGAGGGGACCCCAGGGGACATTTGGGGGGTGAAATGGGGGGACAGAGAGGGAACAGTGAGGGGTGACAGTGGGGGGACACAAAGCGGACACAAAGGGGACATTGGGGGGGACAGAGAGGGGACACGAGGGGACATTTTGGGGGGACAATGAGGGGGGACAGAGGGGACAATGGGGGGGACGGGGAGACTGGGGGGACAGTGTGTCCCTGGTGGTTCCATGTCCCCGTGTCCCCAGTGCCACCCCCAATGTCCCCAATGTCCCCACTGTCCCCAATGTCCCCAGTGCCACCCCCGATGTCCCCATTGTCCCCAATGTCCCCAGTGTCCCCGTTGTCCCCATTGTCCCCATTGTCCCCAGTGTCCCCAGTGTCCCCAGTGTCCCCAGTGTCCCCGTTGTCCCCAATGTCCCCAGTGCCACCCCTGTGTCCCCATTGTCCCCAGTGTCCCCAGTGTCCCCAGTGTCCCCAGTGTCCCCCGTTGTCCCCAATGTCCCCAGTGCCACCCCTGTGTCCCCATTGTCCCCAGTGTCCCCGTTGTCCCCAGTGTCCCCAGTGTCCCCAGTGTCCCCATTGTCCCCAGTGTCCCCGTTGTCCCCGCTGTCCCATTGTCCCCAGTGTCCCCATTGTCCCCAGTGCCACCCTATTGTCCCCACTGTCCCCGCTGTCCCCAGTGTCCCCAGTGTCCCCATTGTCCCCGTTGTCCCCGCTGTCCCCAGTGCCACCCCAGTGTCCCCAGTGTCCCCATTGTCCCCGCTGTCCCCGCTGTCCCCAGTGCCACCCCTGTGTCCCCATTGTCCCCGCTGTCCCCAGTGTCCCCAATGTCCCCGCTGTCCCCGCTGTCCCCAGGGCTCCCCCGAGGAGCGGCCACAGTTCCCCGGAGCCTCGGCCGAGTTCGCCGAGCGCCTCGAGTTCATCCAGCCGCAGGTGCTGGCCGGGATCCCCGTGTACCGCGTGATGGACCGGCAGGGACAGGTGATCCGCGACTCTGAGGATCCGCAGGTAACACGCCTGGGACACGCCTGGGGCAGGTAACACGCCTGGGACACGCCTGGGGCAGGTAACACACCGGGACAGGTAACACGCCTGGGACACACCTGGGACAGGTAACACACGTGGGACACGCCTGGGACAGGTAACACGCCTGGATAGGTAACACACACCTGGGATGGGTCACACACCTGGGACAGGTAACACACACGGGACACACCTGGGACAGGTAACACGCCTGGGGCAGGTAACACACCTGGGACAGGTAACACACCTGGGACAGGTAACACGCCTGGGACACGCCTGGGACAGGTAACACACACGGACACACCTGGGACAGGTAACACGCCTGGGACACGCCTGGGACAGGTAACATGCCTGGGACACACCTGGGACAGGTAACACACCTGGGATGGGTCACACACCTGGACAGGTAACACACACCTGGGATGGGTGACACACCTGAGACAGGTGAGGTGGGACACCTGGGGCAGGTGGCACACCTGGGGCAGGTGGCACAGGTGACACACGGGACAGGTGGCCCTCACCTGTCGCACCTGCCCGCAGCTGCCCAAGGAGCAGGTGCTGAAGCTCTACAAGACGATGACGCTGCTCAACACCATGGACAGGATCCTGTACGAGTCCCAGCGACAGGTGAGCCTCACCTGGGCACACCTGGGGGGTGGCGCTCACCTGTGTCTCACCTGTGTCTCACCCGTGTGTCACCTGTGTCTCACCCATGTCTCACCCGTGTCTCACCTGTGTCTCACCCATGTGTCACCTGTGTCTCACCTGTGTCTCACCTGTATCTCACCCGTGTGTCACCTGTGTCTCACCCATGTGTCTCACCTGTGTCTCACCTGTGTCTCACCTGTATCTCACCCATGTGTCACCTGTATCTCACCTGTGTCTCACCCGTGTCTCACCCGTGTCTCACCTGTGTCTCACCCGTGTCTCACCCGTGTGTCACCCATGTGTCACCTGTGTCTCACCCGTGTCTCACCTGTGTCTCACCTGTGTCTCACCTGTATCTCACCCGTGTGTCACCTGTGTCTCACCCGTGTGTCACCTGTGTCTCACCTGTGTCTCACCTGTATTCACCTTGTTCACCTGTGTCTCACCTGTGTCTCACCTGTATCTCACCTGTATCTCACCCGTGTCTCACCCGTGTCTCACCCGTGTCTCACCTGTGTCTCACCTGCGCAGGGCCGGATCTCGTTCTACATGACCAACTACGGCGAGGAGGGGACGCACGTGGGCAGCGCCGCCGCCCTGGACGATGCTGACCTGGTGTTCGGGCAGTACCGCGACAGGTGTGACAAGGCAGGTGAGACCAGGTGGGACAGGTGTGACACAGGTGTGACACAGGTGAGACCAGGTGGGACAGGTGTGGGACAGGTGTGACACAGGTGTGACACAGGTGTGACACAGGTGTAGGGTGACACAGATGTGACTCAGGTGTGCCCCAGGTGACCTTACCTGTGCGCAGGTGTGCTGCTGTACCGCGGGTACCCCCTGGAGCTGTTCAGGGTTACACAGGTGTGACACAGGTGTGACAGGTGTGACACAGGTGTGACACAGGTGTGACACAGGTGTGACCCAGGTGTGACAGGTGTGACACAGGTGTGACACAGGTGTGACAGGTGCCCCAGGTGAGGCTGTACCTGTGCGCAGGTGTGCTGCTGTACCGCGGGTACCCCCTGGAGCTGTTCATGGCCCAGTGCTACGGCAACGCGCGCGACCCCGGCAAGGGCCGCCAGATGCCCGTGCACTACGGCTGCCGCGAGCGCCACTTTGTCACCATCTCGTCCCCGCTGGCCACGCAGATCCCGCAAGGTGACGCACCTGGGGTGACACCTGTCCCCCCCCCGCATTTCCCCCCCCCGCCCCTTTTTCCCCCCAATTTTCCCTCTTTTTTCCCCAAAATTCCCACCTTTTCCCCCCAAATTGCCTCCCTTTCCCCCCACTTTTTCCCCATATTTCACCTTTTTCCACCGAATTTCCCCTTTTTTCCCAATTTTCCCCTTTTTCCCCAAATCTTCCCCCTTTTTTCCCCAAATTTCTGCTTTTTTCGACCAATTTTTCCCCAAATTTTACCTTTTTTCCCCAAATTCCCCCATTCTTTCCAATGTAAAATTCCAACAATTTTTCCCCAAATTCCCCCTTTCTCCCAATGACAAATTCCATCATTTTTTTCCCCAAATTCCAGCTTTTTCCCCCAAATCCCCCCATTCTTCCCAGTGAAAAATTTTGAGGTTTTTTTCCCCAAATCCCCCCTTTTTTCCCAATGAAAAATTTCACAAACTTTTCTCCAAACCCCCCCATTCTCCCCAGCGTAAACTTTTGAGTACTTTTCCCCAAATCCCCCCTTTTTCCCCAAACCCATGTTCCCCCCAAAATCCCCTCACTTTTTCCCCAGTGACAAATCCCTGCAATTTTCCCCTAAATTCACACTTTTCCCCAAAAAACTCTCCCCGTTCCTCCTAACGAAAAATTTCGGGATTTTTTTCTCCCCCCCCCCAAATCCCCCCATTTCCCCCAAATCCTCCCGTTCCCCCCAACCTAAAATTCTCCCGTTTTTTCCCAAAACCGCCGTTTTTCCCCCCAGCCGTGGGCGCGGCCTACGCCATCAAGCGCGCGGACGCCAGCCGCGCCGTGGTTTGCTACTTCGGCGAGGGCGCGGCCAGCGAGGGCGACGCGCCACGCCGGCTTCAACTTCGCCGCCACCCTCGAGTGCCCCATCGTCTTCTTCTGCCGCAACAACGGCTACGCCATCTCCACGCCCACCTCCGAGCAGTACCGCGGCAACGGCATCGGTGGGCAGCCCAAAAATCCCCAAATTCGGGGCGTTTGGGGCTGTTTTGGGGCGTTCGGGGGCTTTTGGGTGGTTTTGGGGCGTTTTGGGGCGTTTTGGTTGGCCCCATCGTCTTCTTCTGCCGCAAAAAGGCAACGCAACGGGATCGGTGGGAAACCCAAAATTCCAAAATTTTGGGGCATTTTGGGGTGTTTTGGGGCGTTTTGGTGGTTTTGGGGCGTTTTGGTGGTTTTGGGGCGTTTTGGGGCGTTTTGGTTGGCCCCATCGTCTTCTTCTGCCACAAAAACGTCTGCGCCATCTCCACGCCCACCTCCGAGCAGTACCGCGGCGATGGAATCATTGGGGAACTCAAAATTCCCAAAATTTGGGGCCTTTTGGGACGTTTTGGTGTTTTGGGGTGTTTTGGTGGTTTTGGGGTGGTTTTGGGGCGTTTTGGGGCGTTTTGGTTGCCCCCATCGTCTTCTTCTGCCGCAACAACGCAACGGGATCGGTGGGAAACCCAAAATTCCAAAATTTTGGGGCATTTTGGGGCGTTTTGGTGTTTTGGGGCGTTTTGGTGGTTTGGGGGTGGTTTTGGGGCGTTTTGGGGCGTTTTGCTTGGCCCCATCGTCTTCTTCTGCCACAAAAACGTCTGCGCCATCTCCACGCCCACCTCCAGTACCGCAGCGATGGAATCATTGGGGAACTCAAAATTCCCAAAATTTGGGGCCTTTTGGGGCGTTTTGGGCTGTTTTGGGGGCGTTTTGGTGGTTTTTGGGGCGTTTTGGGGCGTTTTGGTTGGCCCCATCGTCTTCTTCTGCCGCAACAATGCAATGGGATCGGTGGGCAGCCCAAAAATCCCCAAATTCGGGGCGTTTTGGGGTGTTTTGGGGTGTTTTGAGGCGTTTTGCTGGTTTTGGGGCGTTTTGGTGGTTTTGGGGCGTTTTGGAGCGTTTTGGTTGCCCCCATCATCTTCTTCTGCCACAAAAACATCTGCCCCCCCCCCCCCCCCCACCTCCAGTACCGCAGCGATGGAATCATTGGGGAACTCAAAATTCCCAAAATTTGGGGCCTTTTGGGGCGTTTTGGGCTGTTTTGGGGCGTTTGGGGGCGTTTTGGTGGTTTTGGGGCGTTTTGGGGCGTTTTGGTTGGCCCCATCGTCTTCTTCTGCCGCAACAACGCAACGGGATCGGGTGGGCAGCCCAAAATCCCCAAATTCGGGCGTTTTGGGGTGTTTTGGGGCGTTTTGAGGCGTTTTGCTGGTTTTGGGGCGTTTTGGTGGTTTTGGGGCGTTTTGGAGCGTTTTGGTTGCCCCCATCATCTTCTTCTGCCACAAAAACGTCTGCGCCATCTCCACGCCCACCTCCAGTACCGTGGCGATGGAATCATTGGGGAACCCAAAATCCCAAAATTTTGGGTCATTTTGGGGAGTTTTGGTGGTTTTGGGGCATTTTGGGGAGTTTTGGTTGGCCCCATCGTCTTCTCCTGCCGCAACAACGCAATGGGATCGGTGGGAAACCCAAAAATCCCAAAATTTGGGGCGTTTTGGGGCGTTTTGGTGGATTTTTGGGGTGTTTTGAGGGATTTTGAGGGGTTTTGGGGAGCTTTGGGGTGTTTTGAGGGGTTTTTGGAGCAGGAGATTCCTGGGAATTTGGGAAAATACCCTGGGAATTTGGGGTGGGAGATCCTTGGGGTCTTGGGAAAAAAACCTCTGGGATTTTGGGGGAAAGTCCTGGGATTTTGGGGCACAAATTTTGGGATTTTGGGCTTCCAGCTCCTGGGGTGCTCAGGAGGGAAAGAAATCCCCAAATCCTGGTTTTTTCCCCACAATCTGATTGTGTTTTCCTGGCTTTCAGTTGGGAAAATCCGCGTTTTTTCCCCCAAAATCCCAGCACGTTTTCCCTCCTCTTACTGAGGGGATAAACACCCAAATCCTGGATTTTTTCCCTCAAAATCCCAGGGTTTTTTCCCCAGAATCTGAGCAGTTTTTCCCCTCTCTCATCGGGGATGGAAACCCCCAAATCTGGTGATTTTTTTCCCCAAAATCCCGGGGCTTTTTCCCCAGAATCCCAGCGTGTTTTCCCCTCTCTCACTGAGGAGATAAACCCCCAAATCTGGTATTTTTTTCCTCAAAATCTGATGGATTTTTTCTGGCTCTCAGTGAGGGATGGAAACCTCCAAATCCTGGGGGTTTTCTTCCCAAAATCTGAGCAGTTTTTTCCCTCTCTCACTGAGGATATAAACCCCAAATCTGGTGATTTTTTCCCCAAAATCCCAGCGTGTTTTCCCCTCTCTCACTGAGGAGATAAACCCCCAAATCTGGTGATTTTTTCCTCAAAATCTGATGGATTTTTTCTGGCTCTCAGTGAGGGATGGAAACCCCCAAATCCCGGGTTTTTTTCCCCAGAATCCCAGCGTGTTTCCCCTCTCTCTCTGAGGATATAAACCCCAAATCTGGTGATTTTTTCCCCAAAATCCCAGCAGGTTTTCCCCTCTCTCACTGAGGAGATAAACCCCCAAATCTGGTGATTTTTTCCCCAGAATCCCAGCGTGTTTCCCCCTCTCTCTCTGAGGATATAAACCCCAAATCTGGTGATTTTTTCCCCAAAATCTGATTGATTTTTTCTGGCTCTCAGTGAGGGATATAAACCCCAAATCTGGTGATTTTTTCCCCAAAATCTGCCCGTTTTTCCCCGGCAGCGGCTCGGGGCCCCGGCTACGGGCTGCTCTCCATCCGCGTGGACGGCAACGACGCGCTTTTACGGCCGACGCGCTGGGCGCGCGCGCGGCCGAGAAAACCAGCCCTTCCTCATCGAGGCCATGACCTACAGGTGCGCGGCCCCACATTTACCCAAAAACCTGCTGCTTTCCCCCAAAATTTTGCTTCTTTTCCCCCAAAATTCTGATTTTTTTTTCCCAAAAAAATCAGCTTTTTCCCCCCAAAAATCTGATTTTTTTCTCAAAAAAAAACCCCATTTTTTTCCCCGAAATATTCTGCTTCTTTTTAAAAAAAAATCCGATTTTTCCTCCAAAAAATTCACTTTTTTCCCCCTAAAAATCCACTTTAAAAAAAAAAAAATCCACTTTTTTCTCCCCAAAAATTCACTTTTTTCCCCAATAAAAGAACTTTTTTCCCCCCCAAAAAATCTTTTTTTTTTTCCAAAAATATTCCACTTTTTTTCCCCCCAAAAATCCGCTTTTTTTTGCAAAAAAATACTCCTTTACTCCCCAAAAAATCCCCTGTGGCTGAGAACCAGCCCTTCCTCATCGAGGCCATGACCTACAGGTGCGTGGCCCCAGATTTACCCAAAAACCTGAGTTTTTACCCAAAAAAATCCGTCTTTTTCCCCCTCCAAAAATTCAGCTTTTTTCTCAAAAAAATTTAATTTTTTTCTCCAAAAGACCCGACTTCTTTTTTCTCAAAAAAATTCCTTTTTTTCCCCGAAATATTCTGCTTTTTAAAAAAAAATCCGCTTTTGTCCCCCAAAAATCTGCTTTTTTCTCAAAAAAATCCAATTTTCCCCCCAAAAATCTGGTTTTTTCCCAGAAAATCAGAATTTTTCCCCAAAAAAATCCGATTTTTTCCCCAAAAATCTTACCTTTTACCCCCCCCAAAAATCCACTTTTCCCCCCAAAATATTCCGCTTTTTTTCCCCAAAAAAACTCTGCTTTTTTCCCCCCAAAAAATCATCTTTTTTTAAAAAAAAATCCAGATTTTTTCCCAAAAAATGAATTTTTCCCCCAAAAATTCCGGTTTTTTCCCCAAAAAAAAGATCAAATTTTTTCCCCCAAAAAATTCCGCTTTTTTCTCAAAAAAATCTGATTTCCCCTCCAAAAAATCTGGTTTTTTTCCCAGAAAATCAGCATTTTTCCCCAAAAAAAATCTGATTTTTTCCCCAAAAATCTTGCCTTTTACCCCCCCCAAAAATCCACTTTTCCCCCCAAAATATTCCGCTTTTTTTCCCCAAAAAAACCTCTGCTTTTTTTCCCCCCAAAAATCTTGCCTTTACCCCCCCAAAAATCCACTTTTTTCCCCAAAATATTCCACTTTTCTCCCCCCCAAAAAATCATCTTTTTTTTTTTTAAATCCACATTTTTTCCCAAAAAACCTAATTTTTTCCCCCCAAAAAATTCAGCTTTTTTTCCCTAAAAATTCCGCTTTTCCCCAAAAAAAAATCTTTTTTCCCCAATAAATTCCCTTTTTTTTTTTTTTTTCCCCAAAATCCCGTTTTTTCCCCCCAGGATCGGGCACCACAGCACGAGCGACGACAGCTCGGCGTACCGCTCGGTGGACGAGGTGAATTACTGGGACAAGCAGGATCACCCCATCTCCCGCCTGCGGCACTACCTGGGGCGCCGCGGCTGGTGGGACGAGCCGCAGGAGCAGGAGTGGAGGAAGAGCTCGCGCAAAATGGTCCCAAAAATCGGCATTTTGGGGGTTTTGGGGCGGGAAATACTCGGGGTTTTTGTTGGGAAAAAATCGGGGTTGGTGTAGGAAATATTCTGAATTTTGGGTGGATTTGGGGTGGGAAATAATCGGGATTTTCGGGATTTTTGGGGTGGGAATATTCTGAATTTTGGGGATTTTTGGGGTGGGAAATATTCGGGATTTTGGGGATTTTTGGGGTGGGAAATATTCCGATTTTGGGGAATTTGGGGTGGGAAATATTCGGGATTTTGGGGGATTTTTGGGGTGGGAAATAATCGGGGTTTTGGGGGATTTTTGGGGTGGGAAATATTGGGGATTTTGGGGGAATTTGGGGTCAGTACCTGGGGCGCCCGCGCTGGTGGGACGAGCCGCAGGAGCAGGAGTGGAGGAAGAGCTCGCGCAAAATGGTCCCAAAAATCGGCATTTTGGGGGTTTTGGGGCGGGAAATATTCGGGGTTTTTGGTGGGAAAAATCGGGGTTGGTGTGGGAAATATTCGGAATTTTGGGGATTTTGGGGTGGGAAATATTCGGGATTTTGGGGATTTTTGGGGTGGGAAAAATCGGGATTTGGGGTGGGAAATATTCTGAATTTTGGGGATTTTTGGGGTGGGAAATAATCGGGTTTTGGGGGATTTTTGGGGTGGGAAATATTCGGGTTTTGGGGATTTTTGGGGTGGGAAATATTCCAGATTTTGGGGATTTTTGGATGGGAAATATTGGGGATTTTGGGGGAATTTGGGGTCAGTACCTGGGCCGCCGCGGCTGGTGGGACGAGCCGCAGGAGCAGGAGTGGAGGAAGAGCTCGCGCAAAATGGTCCCAAAAATATCGATTTTGGGCGGTTTGGGGCGGGAAATATTCGGGGTTTTTGTTGGGAAAAAATCGGGGTTGGTGTGGGAAATATTCCGAATTTTGGGGATTTTGGGGTGGGAAATAATCGGGATTTTGGGGGATTTTTGGGGTGGGAAATAATCGGGATTTTGGGGATTTTTGGGGTGGGAAATATTCCGGGGATTTTGGGGGGATTTTGGGGGTGGGAAATAATCGGGATTTTGGGGGATTTTGGGGTGGGAAATAATCGGGATTTTGGGGATTTTTGGGGTGGGAAATAATCGGGATTTTGGGGATTTTTGGGGTGGGAAATAATCGGGATTTTGGGGGATTTTTGGATGGGAAATATTGGG
>NW_022147826.1:0-6936 GCF_901933205.1 Camarhynchus parvulus
TCTGGGCCACAGACCCAAAAACATAAACATCGACCCTTTCCCTGGGAAGGAAAACTCTTCAGCCCCGGTTCCTGATGGCAGATTGTAGGACTCCGGTGGCAGTATCAAACCAGCCTGAGTTGGCACTGGTGCCAGCTTGGGTCTAGGAGGCACCCTGCGTATCGCGGATTTTCAGGAGCCAGCCCGGCTACTCCGGGCCTGAGGCACCCAAATATAAACAACGGCACTTTCCCTGGGAAACAAAAGTCACCTGCCCTGGTTCCTGATGGCCGATTGGAGGTCTCCGTTGGCACTATTAAACCAGCCTGAGTTGGCACTGGTGCCAGCTTGGGTCTGGGAATCATTCCCTGTATCGCGGATTTTCAGGAGCCAGCGGCCACTCCTGTCCACAGACCCCCAAAAAACATAAACAACGGCCATTTCCCTCTGAAACAAAGTCAACTGCCCGGTTCCTGATGGCAGATTGTAGGACTCCGGTGGTACTATCATACCAGCCTGAGTTGGCACTGGTGCCAGCTTGGGTCTGGGAAGCATTCCCTGTATCGCGGATTTTCAGGAGCCAGCCGGCCACTCCGGTCCACAGGCAACGAAATATAAACAACGGCACTTTCCCTCAGAAACAAAAGTCACCAGCCCCGGTTCCTGATGGCAGATTGTAGGACTCCGTTGGCACTATCAAACCAGCCCGAGTTGGCACTGGTTCCAGCTTGGGTCTGGGAGGCATCCTGCTTATCGCGGATTTTCAGGAGCCAGCCGGCCAGAGGCCCCCAAACAACATCTCCATCCAATTCCCTCTGAAACAAAAGTCGCCAGCCCCGGTTCCTGATTGCAGATTGTAGGACTCCGTTGGCAGGATCAAACCAGCCTGAGTTGGCATTGGTGCCAGCTTGGGTCTGGGAGGCATCCTGCGTATCGCGGATTTTCAGGAGCCAGCCGGCCACTCCGGGCCACAGAACCCCAAGCATAAACAACGGCCCTTTCCCTCTGATATAAAAGTCACCTGCCCAGGTTCCTGATGGCAGATTGTAGGACTCCGTTGGCACTATCAAAGCAGCCCGAGTTGGCACTGGTGCCAGCTCGGGTCTGGGAGGCATCCTGCGTATCGCGGATTTTCAGGAGCCAGCCGGCCACTCCGGGCCACAGAGCCCCGAACATAAACAATGGCACTTTCCCTGGGAAACAAAACTCACCCGGCCCTGGTCCTGATGGCAGATTGTAGGACTCCGTTGGCAGGATCAAAGCAGCCTGGGTTGGCACTGGTGCCAACTTGGGTCTAGGAGGCATCCTGCGTATCGCGGATTTTCAGGAGCCAGCCGGCCACTCCGGGCCACAGGCACCCATATATAAACAACGGCACTTTCCCTGGGAAACAAAAGTCACCTGCCCTGGTTCCTGATGGCCGATTGGAGGTCTCCGTTGGCACTATTAAACCAGCCTGAGTTGGCACTGGTGCCAGCTTGGGTCTGGGAATCATTCCCTGTATCGCGGATTTTCAGGAGCCAGCCGGCCACTCCTGTCCACAGACCCCCAAACATAAACAACGGCCATTTCCCTCTGAAACAAAAGTCAACTGCCCCGGTTCCTGATGGCAGATTGTAGGACTCCGGTGGTACTATCATACCAGCCTGAGTTGGCACTGGTGCCAGCTTGGGTCTGGGAAGCATTCCCTGTATCGCGGATTTTCAGGAGCCAGCCGGCCACTCCGGTCCACAGGCAACGAAATAAAAACAACGGCACTTTCCCTCAGAAACAAAAGTCACCAGCCCCGGTTCCTGATGGCAGATTGTAGGACTCCGTTGGCACTATCAAACCAGCCAGAGTTGGCACTGGTGCCAGCTTGGGTCTGGGAGGCATCCTGCGTATCGCCGATTTTCAGGAGCCAGCCGGCCACTCTGGGCCACAGACCCCCAAACATAAACATCGACCCTTTCCCTGGGAAGGAAAAGTCATCTGCCCCGGTTCCTGATGGCAGATTGTAGGACTCCGGTGGCACTATCAAACCAGCCCGAGTTGGCACTGGTGCCAGCTTGGGTCTGGGAAGCATTCCCTGTATCGTGGATTTTCAGGAGCCAGCCGGCCACTCCTGTCCACAGAGCCCCAAACATAAACCACGGCCCTTTCCCTTTGAAACAGAAGTCACCAGCCCCTGGTCCTGATGGCAGATTGTAGGACTCCGTTGGCACTATCAAACCAGCCCGAGTTGGCACTGGTTCCAGCTTGGGTCTGGGGAGGCATCCTGCGTATCGCAGTTTTTTCAGGAGCCAGCCGGCCAGAGGCCGAAACAAACATCTCCATCAATTCCCTCTGAAACAAAAGTCGCCAGCCCGGTTCCTGATGGCAGATTGTAGGACTCCGTTGGCAGGATCAAACCAGCCTGGGTTGGCACTGGTGCCAGCTTGGGTCTGGGAGGCATCCTGTGGATTTTCAGGAGCCAGCCGGCCACTCCAGGCCACAGGCACCCAAACATAAACAACGGCACTTTTGGGAAACAAAAGTCACCAGCCCGGTTCCTGATGGCAGATTGTAGGACTCCAAATCAAACCAGCCTGAGTTGGCACTGGTGCCAGCTTGGGTCTGGGAAGCATTCCCTGGATTTTCAGGAGCCAACCCGGCCACTCCGGGCCACAACCCCCAAAACATAAACAATGGCCCTTTCCTGGGAAACAAAACTCATGGCCCTGGTCCTGATGGCAGATTGTAGGACTCCGTTGGCACTATCAAACCAGCCTGAGTTGGCACTGGTGCCAGCTTGGGTCTGGGAGGCATCCCTGTATCGCGGATTTTCAGGAGCCAGCCAGCCACTCCTGTCCACAGAGCCCCAAACATAAACAACGGCACTTTCCCTGGGAAACAAAAGTCACCAGCCCTGGTTCCTGATGGCAGATTGTAGGACTCCGTTGGCACTATCAAACCAGCCTGAGTTGGCACTGGTGCCAGCTTGGGTCTGGGAGGCATTCCCTGTATCGCGGATTTTCAGGAGCCAGCCCGGCCACTCCGGGCCACAGACCCTCAAACATAAACAACGACCCTTTCCCGGGGAAGGAAAAGTCATCCGCCCCGGTTCCTGATGGCAGATTGTAGGACTCCGTTGGCACTATCAAACCAGCCCGAGTTGGCACTGGTGCCAGCTTGGATCTGGGAGGCATTCCTGCGTATCGCGGATTTTTCAGGAGCCAGCCGGCCACTCTGGGCCACAGGCACCCAAATATAAACATCGGCCATTTCCCTGGGAAACAAAAAGTCACCTGCCCAGGTTCCTGATGGCAGATTGTAGGACTCCGTTGGCACTATCAAACCAGCCTGAGTTGGCACTGGTGCCAGCGTGGATCTGGGAAGCATTCCCTGTATCGCGGATTTTCAGGAGCCAAGCCCGGCCACTCCGGGCCACAGGCACCCAAACATAAACAACGGCACTTTCCCTGGGAAACAAAAGTCACCTGCCCTGGTTCCTGATGGCAGATTGGAGGTCTCCGTTGGCACTATTAAACCAGCCTGAGTTGGCACTGGTGCCAGCTTGGGTCTGGGAATCATTCCCTGTATCGCGGATTTTCAGGAGCCTGCTGGTCACTCTGGACCACAGACCCCCAAACATAAACAACAGCACTTTCCCTGGGAAGGAGAAGTGATCAGCCCCGGTTCCTGATGGCAGATTGTAGGACTCCGTTGGCGCTATCAAAGGAACCCGAGTTGGCACTGGTGCCAGCTCGGGTCTGGGAGGCATCCTGCGTATCGCGGATTTTCAGGAGCCAGCCGGCCACTCCGGGCCACAGAGCCCCGAACATAAACAATGGCACTTTCCCTGGGAAACAAAACTCACCAGGCCCTGGTCCTGATGGCAGATTGTAGGACTCCGTTGGCAGGATCAAAGCAGCCTGGGTTGGCACTGGTGCCAGCTTGGGTCTGGGAGGCATCCTGCGTATCGCGGATTTTCAGGAGCCAGCCAGCCACTCCTGTCCACTGAGCCCCAAACATAAACAATGGCCCTTTCCCTCTGATATAAAAGTCACCAGCCCCTGGTCCTGATGGCAGATTATAGGACTCCGTTGGCACTATCAAACCAGCCTGAGGTGGCACTGGTGCCAGCTTGGGTCTGGGAAGCATTCCCTGTATCGCGGATTTTCAGGAGCCAGCCGGCCTCTCCGGGCCACAGACCGACAAACATAAACATCGACCCTTTCCCTGGGAAGGAAAAGTCATCTGCCCCGGTTCCTGATGGCAGATTGTAGGACTCCGTTGGCAGTATCAAACCAGCCCGAGTTGGCACTGGTGCCAGCTTGGGTCTGGGAAGCATTCCCTGTATCGCGGATTTTCAGGAGCCAGCCGGCCACTCCAGGCCACAGGCACCCAAACATAAACAACGGCACTTTCCCTGGGAAACAAAAGTCACCAGCCCCGGTTCCTGATGGCAGATTGTAGGACTCCGTTGGCACTATCAAACCAGCCTGAGGTGGCACTGGTGCCAGCTTGGGTCTGGGAAGCATTCCCTGTATCGCGGAATTTCAGGAGCCAGCCGGCCACTCCGGGCCACAAACCCCTAAACATAAACAATGGCACTTTCCCTGGGAAACAAAACTCACCAGCCCCTGGTCCTGATGGCAGATTGTAGGACTCCGTTGGCACTATCAAACCAGCCTGAGTTGGCACTGGTGCCAGCTTGGGTCTGGGAGGCATCCTGCGTATCGCGGATTTTCAGGAGCCAGCCAGCCACTCCTGTCCACAGAGCCCCAAACATAAACAACGGCACTTTCCCTGGGAAACAAAAGTCACCAGCCCTGGTTCCTGATGGCAGATTGTAGGACTCCGTTGGCACTATCAAACCAGCCCGAGTTGGCACTGGTGCCAGCTTGGGTCTGGGGGCATCCTGCGTATTCGCCCATTTTCAGGAGCCAGCCGGCCACTCTGGGCCACAGACCCACAAACATAAACAACGGCACTTTCCCTGGGAAGGAAAACTCACCTGCCCCTGGTTCCTGATGGCAGATTGTAGGACTCCGTTGGCACTATCAAACCAGCCTGAGTTGGCACTGGTGCCAGCTTGGGTCTGGGAAGCATTCCCTGTATCGCGGATTTTCAGGAGCCTGCTGGCCACTCTGGACCACAGACCCCCAAACATAAACAACAGCACTTTCCCTGGGAAGGAAAAGTCACCTGCCCCGGTTCCTGATGGCAGATTGTAGGACTCCGTTGGTACTATCAAACCAGCCTGAGTTGGCACTGGTGCCAGCTTGGGTCTGGGAGGCATCCTGCGTATCGCGGATTTTCAGGAGCCAACCCGGCCACTCCTGTCCACAGACCCCCAAACATAAACAACGACCCATTTCCTGGGAAACAAAAGTCATCTGCCCCGGTTCCTGATGGCAGATTGTAGGACTCCGTTGGCACTATCAAACCAGCCTGAGTTGGCACTGGTGCCAGCTTGGGTCTGGGAAGCATTCCCTGTATCGCGGATTTTCAGGAGCCAGCCGGCCACTCCGGTCCACAGGCCCCAAACATAAACCACGGCCCTTTCCCTTTGAAACAAAAGTCACCAGCCCCGGTTCCTGATGGCAGATTGTAGGACTCCGTTGGCACTATCAAACCAGCCCGAGTTGGCACTGGTTCCAGCTTGGGTCTGGGAGGCATCCTGCTTATCGCGGATTTTCAGGAGCCAGCCGGCCAGAGGCCCCCAAACAACATCTCCATCCAATTCCCTCTGAAACAAAAGTCGCCAGCCCCGGTTCCTGATTGCAGATTGTAGGACTCCGTTGGCAGGATCAAACCAGCCTGAGTTGGCATTGGTGCCAGCTTGGGTCTGGGAGGCATCCCTGTGTATCATGATTTTCAGGAGCCAGCCCGGCCACTCCGGGCCACAGAACCCCCCGAACATAAACAATGGCACTTTCCCTGGGAAACAAAACTCACCCTGCCCTGGTCCTGATGGCAGATTGTAGGACTCCGTTGGCAGGATCAAAGCAGCCTGGGTTGGCACTGGTGCCAGCTTGGGTCTGGGAGGCATCCTGCGTATCGCGGATTTTCAGGAGCCAGCCGGCTACTCCGGGCCACAGGCACCCATATATAAACAACGGCACTTTCCCTGGGAAACAAAAGTCACCTGCCCTGGTTCCTGATGGCCGATTGGAGGTCTCCGTTGGCACTATTAAACCAGCCTGAGTTGGCACTGGTGCCAGCTTGGGTCTGGGAATCATTCCATGTATGGCGGATTTTCAGGAGCCAGCCGCCACTCCTGTCCACAGACCCCCAAACATAAACAGCGGCCATTTCCATCTGAAACAAAAGTCAACTGCCCCGGTTCCTGATGGCAGATTGTAGGACTCGGTGGTACTATCATACCAGCCTGAGTTGGCACTGGTGCCAGCTTGGGGTCTGGGGAATCATTCCCTGTATCGCGGATTTTTTCAGGAGCCAGCCGGCCACTCCGGTCCACAGGCAACGAAATAAAAACAACGGCACTTTCCCTCAGAAACAAAAGTCACCAGCCCCGGTTCCTGATGGCAGATTGTAGGACTCCGTTGGCACTACCAAACCAGCCCGAGTTGGCACTGGTGCCAGCTTGGGTCTGGGGAGGCATCCCTGCATTATCGCCCGATTTTCAGGAGCCAGCCCGGCCACTCTGGGCCACAGACCCCAAACATAAACATCGACCCTTTCCTGGAAAGGAAAAGTCATCTGCCCCGGTTCCTCAGCCACTCCTGGCCACAGAGCCCCAAACATAAACAGCGGCACTTTCCCTGGGAAACAAAACTCACCAGCCCCGGTTCTGATGGCAGATTGTAGGACTCTCGTTGGCACTATCAAACCAGCCAGAGTTGGCACTGGTGCCAGCTTGGGTCTGGGGACATCCTGCGTATCGCCCATTTTTCAGGGAGCCAGCCGGCCCTCTGGGCCACAGACCCACAAACATAAACATCGACCCTTTCCTGGGAAGGAAAACTCTTC
>NW_022147827.1:0-6895 GCF_901933205.1 Camarhynchus parvulus
TATTGTGGGTGCACTTTGCAAACTGATGGAAAACAGTACCTTACCACTCTCCTGCCTTTTGCATTCACATGAATATTGCAATAGAAGGAGTTTTGGACGACTTTCTTTTCCTTGGTGCAAAACACTCTGCAAACCTTTGTGCAACCTCTAGAACATGATTGGAGATGTTTTCTGTCCTGGCACAGTTTCTCCTTGCGAGACATAGTGGAAAATCTTTTTGCTAAGGTGTAGCTGACAAGAGACGCTAAAGACGAAGATGCGGAGCTCTCCGAAGCTAAGCGCCGGTCCCGGGCGTCTTTCGGCAGAAGCCGCTCTCCGGAACTCACGGCGAGCGGCACAAGGCTATCTGCGCGAAGAAGCCGCTTCTTCGCCTCCGGTAGCCGGAGAGAGCAGCATCTTCCCAAAGGCGAAGAACGAAGCAGCACAACACTGGCATTGTGTGTGCAGGTTGCAAACTGATAGAAAACAGTACCTTACCACTCTCCTGCATTTTCCATTCACATGAATATTGCAGAAGAAGGAGTTTTGGACAACTTTCTTTCCCTTGGTGCAAAACACTCTGCAAAACTTTGTGCAACCTCTAGAACATGATAGGAGATGTTTGCTGTCCTGGCACAGTTTCTCCTTGCGAGACATATTGGGAAAGCTTTCTCTAAGTTTTAGGTGACCTGAGACGCTTAAGGCCAAGAACGAAGCAGCACAACACTGGCATTGTAGGTGCACTTTGCAAACTGGTAGAAAACAGTACCTTACCACTCTCCAGCCTTTTGCATTCACATGAATATTGCAATAGAAGGAGTTTTGGACGACTTTCTTTTCCTTGGTGCAAAACACTCTGCAAACCTTTGTGCAACCCCAGAAAACGATAAGAGATGTTTTCTGTCCTGGCACAGTTTCTCCTTGCGAGACATAGTGGGAAAGCTTTTTCTAAGGTGTAGGTGTCAAGAGACGCTAAAGGCGAAGAACGAAGCAGCACAACACTGGCATTGTGGGTGCACTTTCAAACTGGTAGAAAACAGTACCTTACCACTTACCAGCCTTTTGCATTCACATGAATATTGCAATAGAAGGAGTTTTGGACAACTGTCTTTTCCTTGGTGAAAAAAACACTCTGCAAACCGTTGTGCAACCTCTAGAACACGATAGGAGATGTTTTCTGTCCTGGCACAGTTTCTCCATGTGAGACATAGTGAGAAAGCTTTTTCTAAGGTGTAGGTGACAAGAGACGCTAAAGTCGAAGTACGAAGCAGCACAACACTGGCATTGTGGGTGCGGCTTGCAATCTGATAGAAAACAGTAGTTTCCCACTGTCCTGCCTTTTGCATTAACATGAATATTGCAATAGAAGGAGTTTTGGACGACTTTCTTTTCCTTGGTGCAACACACTCTGCAAACCTTTGTGCAACCTCTAGAATACCATAGGAGATGTTTTCTGTCCTGGCACAGTTTCTCCTTGCCAGACATAGTGAGAAAGCTTTTTCTAAGGTGTAGGTGACAAGAGACGCTAAAGGCCAAGAACGAAGCAGCACAACACTGGCATTGTAGGTGCAGCTTGCAATCTGATAGGAAACAGTACCTTACCACTCTCCTGCCTTTTGCATTCACATGAATATTGAAATAGAAGGAGTTTTGGACGACTTTTTTTTCCTTGGTGCAAAACACTCTGCAAACCTTTGTGCAACCTCTAGAACACGATAGGAGATGTTTTCTGTCCTGGCGCAGTTTCTCCTTGCGAGACATAGTCGGAAAGCTTTTTCTAAGGTGTAGGTGACAAGAGACGCTAAAGGACAAGGACGAGGCAGCACAACACTGGCATTGTGGGTGCAGTTTGCAAACTGATACAAAAGAGCACCTTACCACTCTCCTGCCTTTTGCATTCACATGAATATTGAAATAGAAGGAGTTTTGGACAACTTTCTTTTCCTTGGTGAAAAACACTCTGCAAACCTTTGTGCAACATCTAGAACACGATAGGAGATGTTTTCTGTCCTGGCACAGTTTCCCCTTGCGAGATATAGTGGGAAAGCTTTTTCTAAATTGTAGGTCACAAGAGACGCTAAAGGCCAAGAACGAAGCAGCACAACACTAGTATTGTGGGTGCACTTTGCAAACTGATGGAAAACAGTACCTTACCACTCTCCTGCCTTTTGCATTCACATGAATATTGCAATAGAAGGAGTTTTGGACGACTTTCTTTTCCTTGGTGCAAAACACTCTGCAAACCTTTGTGCAACCTCTAGAACACGATAGGAGATGTTTTCTGTCCTGGCACAGTTTCTCCTTGCCGAGACATAGTGAGAAAGCTTTTTTCTAAGGTGTAGGTGACAAGAGACGCTAAAGGACAAAACGAAGCAGCACAACACTGGCATTGTGTGTGCATTTTGCAAACTGATGGAAAACAGTACCTTACCACTCTCCTGCCTTTTGCATTCACATGAATATTGAAAAAGAAGGAGTTTTGGACAACTTTCTTTTCCTTGGTGCAAAACACTGTACAAACCTTTGTGCAACCTCTAGAACACGATAGGAGATGTTTTCTGTCCTGGCACAGTTTCTCCTTGCGAGACATAGTGAGAAAGCTTTTTCTAAGGTGTAGGTGACAAGAGACGCTAAAGGCCATGAACGAAGCAGCACAACACTGGCATTGTGTGTGCATTTTGCAAACTGATGGAAAACAGTACCTTACCACTCTCCTGCCTTTTGCATTCACATGAATATTGAAAAAGAAGGAGTTTTGGACAACTTTCTTTTCCTTGGTGCAAAACACTCTGCAAACCTTTGTGCAACCTCTAGAACACGATAGGAGATGTTTTCTGTCCTGGCACAGTTTCTCCTTGCCAGACATAGTGAGAAAGCTTTTTCTAAGGTGTAGGTGACAAGAGACGCTAAAGGACAAAACGAAGCAGCACAACACTGGCATTGTGTGTGCATTTTGCAAACTGATGGAAAACAGTACCTTACCACTCTCCTGCCTTTTGCATTCACATGAATATTGAAAAAGAAGGAGTTTTGGACAACTTTCTTTTCCTTGGTGCAAAACACTGTGCAAACCTTTGTGCAACCTCTAGAACACGATAGGAGATGTTTTTCTGTCCTGGCACAGTTTCTCCTTGCGAGACATAGTGAGAAAGCTTTTTCTAAGGTGTAGGTGACAAGAGACGCTTAAAGGACAAAACGAAGCAGCACAACACTGGCATTGTGGGTGCATTTTGCAAACTGATGGAAAACAGTACCTTACCACTCTCCTGCCTTTTGCATTCACATGAATATTGAAAAGAAGGAGTTTTGGACAACTTTCTTTTCCTTGGTGCAAAAAAACACTCTGCAAACCTTTGTGCAACCTCTAGAACACGATAGGAGATGTTTTCTGTCCTGGCACAGTTTCTCCTTATGAGACATAGTGAGAAAGCTTTTTCTAAGGTGTAGGTGACAAGAGACGCTAAAGGCCAAGAACGAAGCAGCACAACACTGGCATTGTGGGTGCATTTTGCAAACTGATGGAAAACAGTACCTTACCACTCTCCTGCCTTTTGCATTCACATGAATATTGCAAAAGAAGGAGTTTTGGACGACTTTCTTTTCCTTGGTGCAAAACACTCTGCAAAACCTTTGTGCAACCTCTAGAACACGATAGGAGATGTTTTCTGTCCTGGCACAGTTTCTCCTTGCGAGACATAGTGAGAAAGCTTTTTCTAAGGTGTAGGTGACAAGAGACGCTAAAGGACAAAACGAAGCAGCACAACACTGGCATTGTGGGTGCATTTTGCAAACTGATGGAAAACAGTACCTTACCACTCTCCTGCCTTTTGCATTCACATGAATATTGAAAAAGAAGGAGTTTTGGACAACTTTCTTTTCCTTGGTGCAAAACACTCTGCAAACCTTTGTGCAACCTCTAGAAACACGATAGGAGATGTTTTCTGTCCTGGCACAGTTTCTCCTTATGGAGACATAGTGAGAAAGCTTTTTCTAAGGTGTAGGTGACAAGAGACGCTAAAGGCCAAGAACGAAGCAGCACAACACTGGCATTGTGGGTGCATTTTGCAAACTGATGGAAAACAGTACCTTACCACTCTCCTGCCTTTTGCATTCACATGAATATTGAAAAAGAAGGAGTTTTGGACAACTTTCTTTTCCTTGGTGAAAAACACTCTGCAAACCTTTGTGCAACCTCTAGAACACGATAGGAGATGTTTTCTGTCCTGGCACAGTTTCTCCTTACAGAGACATGGTGTGAGAAAGCTTTTTCTAAGGTGTAGGTGACAAGAGACGCTTAAAGGACAAAACGAAGCAGCACAACACTGGCATTGTAGGTGCATTTTGCAAACTGATAGAAAACAGTACCTTACCACTCTCCTGCCTTTTGCATTCACATGAATATTGAAAAAGAAGGAGTTTTTGGACAACTTTCTTTTCCTTGGTGCAAAACACTCTGCAAACCTTTGTGCAACCTCTAGAACACGATAGGAGATGTTTTCTGTCCTGGCACAGTTTCTCCTTGCGAGACATAGTGAGAAAGCTTTTTCTAAGGTGTAGGTGACAAGAGACGCTAAAAGGACAAAAACGAAGCAGCACAACACTGGCATTGTGGGTGCATTTTGCAAACTGATGGAAAACAGTACCTTACCACTCTCCTGCCTTTTGCATTCACATGAATATTGAAATAGAAGGAGTTTTGGACGACTTTCTTTTCCTTGGTGCAAAACACACTCTGCAAACCTTTGTGCAACCTCTAGAACACGATAGGAGATGTTTTCTGTCCTGGCACAGTTTCTCCTTGCGAGACATAGTCGGAAAGCTTTTTTTCTAAGGTGTAGGTGACAAGAGACGCTAAAGGACAAAACGAAGCAGCACAACACTGGCATTGTGGGTGCATTTTGCAAACTGATGGAAAACAGTACCTTACCACTCTCCTGCCTTTTGCATTCACATGAATATTGAAAAGAAGGAGTTTTGGACAACTTTCTTTTCCTTGGTGCAAAACACTCTGCAAACCTTTGTGCAACCTCTAGAACACGATAGGAGATGTTTTCTGTCCTGGCACAGTTTCTCCTTACTTGAGACATAGTGGGAAAGCTTTTTCTAAATCCTGCCTTTTGCATTCACATGAATATTGAAAAAAGAAGGAGTTTTTGGACAACTTTCATTTCCTTTGGTGCAAAACAATCTGCAAACCTTTTTGCAACCTCTAAAACACAATAGGAGATATATTTTCTGTCCTGGCACAGTTTCCTTGCCAGACATAGTGAAGAAAGCTTTTTCTAAGTTGTAGGTGACAAAGAGACGCTAAAGGCGAAAACGAAGCAACACAACACTTGGCATTGTGGGTGCATTTTGCAAACTGATGGAAAACAGTACCTTACCGCTCTCCTGCTTTTTGCATTCACATGAAAATTGAAAAAGAAGGGTTTTGGATGACTTTTCTTTCCTTGGTGCAAAACACCTCTGCAAACCTTTGTGCAACCTCTAGAACACGATAGGAGATGTTTTCTGTCCTGGCACAGTTTCTCCTTGCATGACATAGTGAGAAAGCTTTTTCTAAGTTGTAGGTGACAAGAGACGCTAAAGACCAAACCAGCAGCCAACACTGGTATTTCTGGCATTTTTGCAAACTGATGGAAAACAGTACCTTACCACTCTCCTTCTGCCTTTTGCATTCACATGAATATTGAAAAAGAAAAGGAGTTTTGACCCAGTTTCTTTCCTTGGTGCAAAACACTGTGCAAACCTTTGTGCAACCTCTAGAACACGATAGGGAGATGTTTTTCTGTCCTGGCACAGTTTCCTCGGTAAAGACATAGTGAGAAAGCTTTTGCTAAGTTGTAGGTGACAAGAGATGCTAAAAGGCCAAAAACGAAGCAGCACAACAATGGCATTGTGGGTGCATTTTGCAAACTGATGGAAAACAGTACTTTACCACTCTCCTGCCTTTGCATTCAAGAATATTGAAAAAAGAAGGAGTTTTGGATGACTTTCTTTTCCTTGGTGCAAAACACTGTGCAAACCTTTGTGCAACCTCTAGAACACGATAGGAGATGTTTTCTGTCCTGGCACAGTTTCTCCTTCGGACATAGTGAGAAAGCTTTTTTCTTAGGTGGGTGACAAGAGACGCTTTATGATTGCAAACGAAGCAGTATCAACAATGTACGTGTGTGTATTTTGCAAACTGATGGAAAAACAGTACCTTACCACTCTCCTGCCTTTTATCTCACATGAATATTGAAAAAGAAGGAGTTTTGGACGAGTTTCTTTCCTTGGTGCAAAACACTGTACAAACCTTTGTGCAAACTCTCTAGGAACACGATAGGAGATGTTTTCTTGTCCTGGCACAGTTTCTCCTTGCAAGACATAGTGCAGAAAGCTTTTTCTGCTGCAGGGTGACAAGAGACGCTAAAGGACAAACGAAGCAGCACAACACTGGTGATTAGAAAAAAGTATTTTGCAAACTGATGGAAACAGTACCTACCACTCTCCTGCTTTGCATTCACATGAATATTGTTGTATTAAGTTTTAACAACCTCTTTCCTTGTGCAAAACACTGAACAAACCTTTGTGCAACCTCTAGAACACGTAGATAGAGATGTTTCTGTCCTGGCACAGTTTCTCCTGCTGACATAGTGGCGGTGCTTTTTCTAAGGTGTGTAGGTGACAAGAGATGCTAAAGGCCATGAACGAAGCAGCACAACACTGGCATTGTGTGTGCATTTTGCAAACTGATGGAAAACAGTACCTTACCACTCTCCTGCCTTTTGCATTCACATGAATATTGAAAAAGAAGGAGTTTTTGGACAACTTTCTTTTTTCCTTGGTGCAAAAACACTACCACTCTCCTGCCTTTGCATTCACATGAATATTGAAAAAGAAGGAGTTTTGGACAACTTTCTTTTTTCCTTGG
>NW_022147828.1:0-6891 GCF_901933205.1 Camarhynchus parvulus
TGGGAAAATCCCGGAATTCCAGCGGGAAAATCCCAGAATTTCAGTGGGAAACCCCCGGAATTCCAAGGGGAAATCCCAGAATTCCATCAGGAAAATCCCGGAATTCCAGTGGGAAAAATCCCAGAATTTCAAGGGGAAATCCCTGGAGTTCCAAAGGGAAAATTTCTGGGATTCCTATGGGGAAAAAATCCTGGAAATCTACAGGGAAAATCCTGGAATTCCAGTGGGAAAATCCCAGAATTCCAGCGGGAAAATCTCAGAAATCTACAGGGGAAATCCCGGAATTCCAGTGGGAAAATCCCAGAGTTCCAAAGGGAAAATCCCAGAATTCCAGCAGGAAAATCCCAGAATTTCAAGGGGAAAATCCCAGAATTCCGTCGGGATAATCCCGGAGTTCCAAAGGGAAAATCCCAGAATTCCAGTGGGAAAATCCCAGAATTCTGCAGGGGAAATCCCAGAATTCCAAAGGAAAATCGAATTTCAAAAACCCTGGAGTTCAAAGGAAAATTCCTGGGATTCCAGTGGGGAAAAATCTTGGAAATCTACAGGGAAATCCTGGGATTCTGGCAGGGAAAATGCTGAGATTCTTACAGGAAAAATCTTGAATTGTGATGAGAAAAATTCACGGAATTCTACAGTGAAAATCCCAGGATTCTGGCAGAAAACACCTGGAATTCTACAGGGGAAAATCCTGAAATTCCAGCAGGAAAATCTTGGGATTTGACAGGGAAAATGCTGAATTTAAAATCTTGGAATTCTGCTGGGAAAACCCTGGAATTCCGGGGGGAAAATCCTGAAATTAATTCTGGTGGAATTGTGGCAGGAAAATCCTAGAATTCTAATGGAAAAATCTTGGAATTCTACTGGGAAAAATCCTGGAATTTTGGCAGGAAGATCTTGGGATTCTACTAGGGGAAAATACTGGGGTTCCAAGGGAAAATCCTGAATAATTCTAGTGGGAAAATCTTGGAATGGGGATGGGAAAAAATCCTGGAATTCTGGTGGGGAAAATCCTGGGATTCTAAAAGGAAAAGCCTGGGATTCTGGTAGGAAAGCCCCTGGAATTCTACAGGGAAAATCTTGGAATTGTGGCAGGTAAATCTTGGAATTCAACGGGGAAAATCCTCAAATTCTGGCAGGAAAATCTTGGAATTCTGGTGGGAACAATCTTGGGATTCCGGTGGGAAAATCCTTGGCCAGAGGTGGTTCCATAGGGATGGAGCTGTTGTTGGAATTTCCCATTCCCAGAATTCCCAGCCCCATTCCCATTCCCAAATTTTCCCTTCCCCTTCCCATTCCCATTCTTCCCATTCCCAGAATTCCCAGAATTCCCAATCCCATTCCATCCCCATTCCCAATATTCCCAATATTCCCATTCCATTCCTAACTTCCCATTCCCAGAATTCCCAGAATTCCCAGAATTCCCAGTTTTCCTTCCCCATCCCCATTCTCAGAATTCCCATTCCCGATTTCTCATTCCCCATTCCACGGAATTTCCCATTCCTGGGTCCCAGAATTCATTCCATGGAATTTTCCCATTCTCATTCCCATTCTTGCCATTCGCAGAATTCCCAGAATTCCCAGAATTCCCAATCCCATTCCATTCCCAAATTCCTATTCCCAGAATTCCCACAATTCCCAGAATTCCCAGTTTTCCATCCCCATTCCCATTTCCAGAATTCCCATTCCCAGTTTCTCATTCCCCATTCCATGGAATTTTCCCATTCCCAGAATTCCCAGAATTCCCAATTCCATTCCATCCCCATTCCCAATATTCCCATTCCATTCCCAGAATTCGCAGAATTCCCAGTTTTCCATCCCCATCCCCATTCTCAGAATTCCCATTCCCAATTTCTCATTCCCCATTCTTTGGAATTTCCCCATTCCTGGAATTTCCAGAATTCCCAATCCCATTCCATCCCTATTCCCAATATTCCCAATATTCCCCATATTCCCATTCCATTCCCAACTTCCCATTCCCATTATTCCCAGAATTCCCAGAATTCCCAAGAAATTCCCAAAATTCCCGAAAGAATTCCCAAAATAACTTTGGAAATTCCAGAAATTCCGGAAATAATTCCCCAAAATTTCCAAAATTCCCAAAATCATTCCCATGATTCTGAAAACGATTCCCAAAATTCCCAAAAAAACCACCCCTAATTCCCAAAATCATTCCCAGAATTCCCAAAATCCCTGAAAGAATTCCCAAAATAACCTCAGAAATTCCATCAATTCCTGAAATAATTCCTGAAATCCCCCAAATCATTCCCCAAAATTTTTGAAATTCCAAAAACAATTCCCAAAATTCCCCAAAAGAACACCCCAAATCCCCAAAATCATTCCCCAAAAATCCCCAAAATTCCCAAAAGAATTCCCAGAATTCCCAAGAAATTCCCAAAACAACTTCGGAAATTCCAGAAATTCCTGAAATAATTCCTGAAATCCCCCAAATCATTCCCATTATTCCAAAAACAATTCCCAAAAAGAACACCCCAAATTCCAAAAAAATTCCCCAACATTCCCAAAAGTTTTCCCAAGAAATCCCCAAGAACTTCCCCAAATCCCTGAAAGAATTCCCAAAATAACTTCTGAAATTCCAGAAATTCCTGAAAGTATTCCTGAAATCCCCCAAATCATTCCCAAAATTTCAAAATTCCCAAAATTTCCCCCCAAAATTCCCAAAAATAACACCCCAAATGCCCAAAAAATTCCGCAAAAATCCCCCAAATCCCCAAGAAATTCCCAAAATCCCGAAAGAATTCCCAAGAAACCCCCAAGAACTTCCCAAAATCCCTGAAAGAATTCCCAAAATAACCTCAGAAATTCCATAAATTCCTGAAATAATTCCTGAAATCCCCCAAACAATTCCCAAAATTCCCCAAAATAAGACCTCACATCCCCAAAAAATTCCCCAAAAAATTCCCCAAAAAAATCCCCAAAAGAATTCCCGGAATTCCCAAGAAATTCCCAAAACAACTTTGGAAATTCCAGAAATTCCTGAAATAATTCCTGAAATCCCCCAAATCATTCCCCAAAATTCCCAAATTCCCAAAATAATTCCCACTATTCTGAAAATAATTCCCAAAATTCCCAAAATAATTACCAAAAATCCCCCAAATAATTCCCGGAATTCCCAAGAAATTCCCAAAAAAACTTCAGAAATTCCAGAAATTTCTGAAACAATTCCTGAAATCCCCCAAATAATTCCCAAATAATTCCCAAAATTCCACAAAAATCCCCCAAATAATTCCCAGAATTCCCAAACTCCCTGAAAGAATTCCCAAAATAACCTCAGAAATTCCATAAATTCCTGAAATAATTCCTGAAATCCCCCAAATCATTCCCCAAAATTTTTGAAATTCCAAAAACAATTCCCAAAATTCCCCAAAAGAACACCCCAAATCCCCAAAATCATTCCCCAAAAAAATCCCCAAAATCCCCAAAAGAATTCCCGGAATTCCCAAGAAATTCCCAAAACAACTTCGGAAATTCCAGAAATTCCTGAAATAATTCCTGAAATCCCCCCAATCATTCCCATTATTCCAAAAACAATTCCCAAAAAGAACACCCCAAATTCCAAAAAAATTCCCCAAAATTCCCAAAAGTTTTCCCAAGAAATCCCCAAGAACTTCCCCAAATCCCTGAAAGAATTCCCAAAATAACTTCTGAAATTCCAGAAATTCCTGAAAGAATTCCTGAAATCCCCCAAATCATTCCCCAAAATTTCCAAAATTCCCAAAATCATTCCCATGATTCTGAAAACAATTCCCAAAATTCAAAAAAAGAACACCCCAAATCCCCAAAATCATTCCCAGAATTCCCAAAATCCTGGAAAGAATTCCCAAAATAACTTTGGAAATTCCAGAAATTCCTGAAATAATTCCCCAAAATTTCCGAAATTCCCAAAATAATTCCCATTATTCTGAAAATAATTCCCAAAATTTCCCCCCAAAAATTCCCAAAAAGAACACCCCAAATTCCAAAAAAATTCCAAAAAAATTCCCCAAAAATCCCCCAAATTCCCAAAAGAATTCCCAGAATTCCGAAGAAATTCCCCAAATAACTTTGGAAATTCCAGAAATTCCTGAAACAATTCCTGAAATCCCCCAAATCATTCCCCAAAATTCCCAAATTCCCAAAATAATTCCCACTATTCTGAAAATAATTCCCAAAATTCCCAAAATAATTACCAAAAATCCCCCAAATAATTCCCGGAATTCCCAAGAAATTCCCAAAAAACCTTCGGAAATTCCAGAAATTCCTGAAACAATTCCTGAAATCCCCCAAATAATTCCCAAATAATTCCCAAAATTCCACAAAAATCCCCCAAATAATTCCCAGAATTCCCAAACTCCCTGAAAGAATTCCCAAAATAACCTCAGAAATTCCATAAATTCCTGAAATAATTCCTGAAATCCCCCAAATAATTCCCCAAAATTTTTGAAATTCCAAAAACAATTCCCAAAAAAATTCCCCCAAAAGAACACCCCCAAATCCCCAAAATCATTCCCCCAAAAATCCCCAAAAATTCCCAAAAGAATTCCCAGAATTCCCAAAGAAATTCCCCAAAACAACTGAAATTCCAGAAATTCCTGAAATAATTCCTGAAATCCCCAAATCATTCCCATTATTCCAAAAACAATTCCCAAAGAACACCCCAAATTCCAAAAATTCCCCAAAATTCCCAAAAAGTTTTCCCAAGAAATCCCCAAGAACTTCCCAAAATCCCCGAAAGAATTCCCCAAAATAACTTTGAAATTCCAGAAATTCCTGAAAGTATTCCCTGAAATCCCCAAATAATTCCCTGAAATTTTCGACATTCCCAAAATTTCCCCAAATTCCCAAAAAATAACCCCAAATGCCCAAAAATTCATAAAAATCCCCCAAATCCCCAAGAAATTCCCAAAATCCCAAAAGAATTCCCAAGAAACCCCCAAGAACTTCCCAAAATCCCTGAAAGAATTCCCAAAATAACCTCAGAAATTCCATAAATTCCTGAAACAATTCCTGAAATCCCCCAAACAATTCCCAAAATTCCCCAAAATAAGACCCCTCAAATCCCCAAAAAATTCCCCAAAAAATTCCCCAAAAGTTTCCCAAAAGAATTCCCAGAATTCCCAAGAAATTCCCAAAACAACTTTGGAAATTCCAGAAATTCCGGAAACAATTCCTGAAATCCCCCAAATCATTCCCCAAAATTTCCAAAATTCCCAAAATCATTCCCATGATTCTGAAAACGATTCCCAAAATTCCCAAAGGAACACCCCAAATCCCCAAAATCATTCCCAGAATCCCAAAATCCTGGAAAGAATTCCCCCAAAATAACCTCAGAAATTCCCTTGTAAATTCTGAAAACAATTCCTGAAATCCCCCAAACAATTCCCAAAATTCCCCAAAATAAGACCCCAAATCCCCAAAAAATTCCCCAAAAAATTCCCCAAAATCATCCCCAAAGGAATTCCCAGAATTCCCAAGGAATTCCCAGAATTCCCAAGAAATTCCCAAAACAACTTTGGAAATTCCAGAAATTCCAGAAATAATTCCTGAAATCCCCCAAATCATTCCCCAAAATTTCCAAAATTCCCAAAATCATTCCCATGATTCTGAAAACGATTCCCAAAATTCCCAAGAAGAACACCCCAAATCCCCAAAATCATTCCCAGAATTCCCAAAATCCCTGAAAGAATTCCCAAAATAACCTCGGAAATTCCAGAAATTCCTGAAACAATTCCTGAAATCCCCCAAACAATTCCCAAAATTCCCCAAATAAGACCCCAAATCCCCAAAATTCCCCAAAAATCCCCCAAAATCAAGAATTCCCGAATTCCCAAGAATTCCCAACGATTCCGGCATTGCGGGGGCATCTCACGGCAAAGAGCTCCTGGAGGCCCGCTGGGGCGGGCAAGAGGAGCCCTCGAGCAGCTCGGAGAGCGCCACAGCGGCCCCCCGAAGCAGCTCCTGGAAAAATCCGAATTCCTGGGGCTTGGGAAAACCCTGGAATCCCCAATCCATTCCAAGCCAGCTTATCCCAGAAAAAAAATGGGAATTTTGGGATTTTTCCCAATTTTGGGGCTTAATTCTTTTGTGGATGAGGCCTTGAAAATCCCGAGAAAATTTGGAAAAATTTGGGAAAAGGAAGAAAAATCCCAAAATTTTGGGGCTTGGGAAAATCCTGGAATTCCCAATCCATTCCAAGCCATCGTTATCCCAGAAAAAAAATGGGAATTTTGGGATTTTTTCCCCAATTTTTGGGGGTCAAATTCTTGTGAAGGAGCCCATTAAAAATCCCAAGAAAATTTGGGAAAAGGAAGAAAAATCCCAAAACTCTGGGGCTTGGAAAATCCCTGGAATTCCCAATCCATTCCAAGCCATCGTTATCCCAGAAAAAAAAAGGGAATTTTGGGATTTTTCCCCAATTTTTGGGGCGAATTCTTTGTGGATGAGGGAGGGAAGCCGGTAAAAATCCCAAGAAAATTTGGAAAAATTTGGGAAAAGGAAGAAAAATCCCAAAACTTTGGGGCTTGGGAAAATCCTGGAATTCCCAATCCATTCCAAGCCGTCGTTATCCCAGAAAAAAAAATGGGAATTTTGGGATTTTTCCCCAATTTTTGGGGCGAATTCTTTGTGGATGAGGCCTTGAAAATCCCAGGAAAATTTGGGAAAATTTGGGAAAAGGAAGAAAAATCCCAAAATTTTGGGGCTTGGGAAAATCCTGGAATTCCCAATCCATTCCAAGCCATCGTTATACCAGGAAAAAAAATGGGAATTTTGGGATTTTCCCCCAATTTTTTGGGCGAATTCTTTGTGGATGAGGCCTTGAAAATCCCAGGAAAATTTGGGAAAATTTGGGAAAAGGAAGAAAAATCCCAAAATTTGGGGCTTGGGAAAATC
>NW_022147829.1:0-6868 GCF_901933205.1 Camarhynchus parvulus
CGGAACAAAATGGGTCAAAATGCCACAAAAGTGGGTAAAATTAAACAAAATGGTACAAAACTAAAAAAATGGCACAAAATGGTAAAACTAAACAAAATGGGTCAAAATGCCACAAAAGTGGAATGAAATGGGTCAAAATGCCAGAAAAGTCAAATAAAATGGGTCAAAACGCCAGAAAAGTGGCACAAAATGGTAAAAAATTAAAGAAAATTGGCTCAAAATGCCACAAAAGTGGAATAAAATGGGTTGAAATGCCAGAAAAGTGGAATGAAATGGGTGAAAATTAAAGAAAATTGGCACAAAATGGCTGAAAATGCCACAAAAGTGGCACAAAATGGTACAAAACTAAAGAAAATTGGCACAAAATGGGTCAAAATGCCAGAAAAGTGGAATAAAATGGGTCAAAATTAAAGAAAATTGGCACAAAATGGGTCAAAATGCCACAAAAGTGGCACAAAATGGTACAAAATTAAAGAAAATTGGCACAAAATGGGTCAAAATGCCAGAAAAGTGGAATAAAATGGGTCAAAATTAAAGAAAAGTGGAATAAAATGGGTCAAAATGCCACAAAAGTGGCACAAAATGGTACAAAATTAAAGAAAATTGGCACAAAATGCCACAAAAGTGGAATGAAATGGGTCAAAATGCCAGAAAAGTGGAATAAAATGGGTCAAAATGCCACAACCCTGAAATAAAATGAGTCAAAATTAAAGCAAATTGGCACAAAATTGCTCAAAATGCCACAAAAGTGGAATAAAATGGGTCAAAATGCCAGAAAACTGGAATAAAATGGGTCAAAAAGCCAGAAAAGTGGAATAAAATGGGTTGAAATGCCACAAAAGTGGAATAAAATGGGTCAAAATTAAAGAAAATCGGCACAAAATGGGTCAAAATGCCAGAAAACTGGAACAAAATGGGTCAAAATTAAAGAAAATTGGCACAAAATGGGTCAAAATGCCACAAAAGTGGCACAAAATGGTACAAAATTAAAGAAAATTGGCACAAAATGCCACAAAAGTGGAATGAAATGGATCAAAAAGCCAGAAAAGTGGAATAAAATGGGTCAAAATGCCAGAAAAGTGGAATAAAATGGGTCAAAATTAAAGAAAATCGGTACAAAATGGGTCAAAATGCCAGAAAACTGGAACAAAATGGGTCAAAATGCCACAAAACTAAAATAAAATGGGTCAAAATTAAAGAAAATTGGCACAAAATTGCTCAAAATGCCAGAAAAGTGGAATAAAATGGGTTAAAATGCCACAAAAGTGGAATAAAATGGGTCAAAATGCCAGAAAAGTGGCACAAAATGGTACAAAACTAAAGAAAATTGGCACAAAATGGGTCAGAATGCCACAAAAATGGAATAAAATCGATTAAAATCAAATAAAATTAGCACAAAATTGTTCAAAATGAAGCACAATTGGCTCAAAATGAAAGAAAATCTGCACAAAATGGCTCAAAATGCCACAAAAGTGGCATAAAGCGGATAAAAGTAAAACAAAATTGGCACAAAATGGCTCCAAAAATCAAACGAAATTGGCTCAAAATTGGTCCAAATCAAAATTGGCACAAAATCGCTCAAAATCCAATGAAAGTGACACAAAATTGGTTTAAAATCCAACGGAAGTGATATAAAAGAGTTCAAAATGCCACAAAAGTGCCCCAAAATCACTCAAAAACCCCCAGATTCTCCAAATTAAATTCAGTTCCCCTATAAATGCCCCAGTTTTGATCAAAATCTCAGGAATTTGCCGAATTCCCTCGGAGCTCACCAAAATTTCCTCAGAAAACCCCAAAATGCTCCTAAAAATCCCCAAATCGCCTCAGAAAATTCCCCCAAATCCCCTCATGGAATCCCAAAGTCTCCTCATAAAACCCCAAAATTCCCTCACAAAACCTCAAAATCTCCTCCTAAAACACCAAACTTCCCCCATAAAACCCCAAAATCTCCTCAGAAAACCCCAAAATCCTCTAAAAACCCCCAAATCGCCTCAGAAAATTCCCGCAAATCGCCTCAGAAAATTCCCCCAAATCCCCTGACGGAATCCCAAAATTTCCTCACAAAAAGCTCAAAATCTCCTCATACAACCCCAAAATCCCCCTAAACCCCCCGAAATGCCTCATAAAACCCCAAAAACTACTCAGAAAACGCCAAAATCCTCTAAAAACCCCCAAATCGCCTCAGAAAATCCCCCCAAATTCCCTCATCGAATCCCAAAATCTCTTCAGAAAACCCCAAAATTCTCATAGAATCCCAAAATCTCCTCATAAAACCACAAAATCCCCACATAAAACCCCAAAATTCCCTCATAAAATCCCCGAATTCCGTCATAAAATCCCCAAATCCCCCCCAGCCCCCAAATCTCCTCACAGCCGCCTCCGCTCCTCCCAGCTCCCCCCAAAACCCCTCGAATTTCACTCCCCCGCGCCTTTCCATCCCTAATTCCCTCTCTTTTTATCCAAATTCTCCCTTTTTTTACCCAAATTCCCCCCTTTTTCACCCAAATTTCCCTTTTTCCCCTCAAAATTCCCCCGCTCACCGGCTTCCCGCCACTTTCCCCTCACAGCCTTGGCTCCTCCCCCTCGCGCGCGACGCCGTTTCCCGCCCTTTCCCCCCACCCATCACTCAGCGCTGGCCACGCCCCTTCCATTGCTCCCCACGCGCTTTCAACCCCGCCCCTCGGTAGACCACGCCCATAACTTCCTTAAAAGGTAAAACCACGCCCACAACTCGGGTCGCGCCTCGTTATCGCCCATAAAAGGTTCTAAACCACGCCCCCTCCCTGTTGGCTCCGCCTCCTCGCTTCAAACCACGCCCCCCGCTCCCCTCACGGGTCCCCCCCATCCCCCACCGCAATTAACGCCCCATTAATTGCTCCCCGTTCGCGTTAATAGCTCACTAATTAACCACCCCGGCCGTGATTAGCGGGTTATTAATTAACTGCTCGCGGCCGGCCGCTTTTCATTAACCCCTTGCGCTAATTGATGCTTCAAGCGGCTGGTTTGGGGCTAATTAAGGCTCTCCGTAATTAATAACGCAATTAGGGGCTGTTTAATTACACTCGTCGCACCAACGAATCAATTAATATTAAGCTAATTATCCTCCTCCGCGCGCTAATAACGCTAATTAGCATCCTAATTAACGCGCCCCCCGTTACACGCAGCGCCCCCCAACGCTCGTTCGGGCGCATTCTTTGCTAAGTTAATTTATTAATGCGCTAATTATTATAATTAAGCGCTGCTCGTTAATAAGAGCTGGACGAAAAGCGGCGGAGGCGCCTTTAAGAGCAAACCCCGCCCCCCGCGCCTTCTGATTGGTCATCTCCGCCTTAACCCCGCCCGACGTCGCCGATTGGCTGAAGATTTCACCGACTTCCTCCCTCATGAGCGTCTCTATTGGTAGTCTCCCTTAAACCACGCCCATTCCGCTGAATTACCCGTTCTTATTGGTTCTCTGCCATCAAGCCACGCCCTCAGCCTATCGCCGTTAGCCGCCGCTTTACCACTTCCTCGCCCTGCCATTGGCTGCCGCTCTTCCCGCCTCCCGCCGCTCCGCTGTTCCTATTGGCTGTCGCCCTCTTTGTCCCTCCCGCCTATATCTCGATTGGACGGCGCGGCGCCACGAAGCAGCGTTTCTATTGGTGCTTGTGTGTGTCAGTTTGAAAACGTGGAGTTTGATTGGTTAGTTTGGTGTTGTCCCGCCCACGAAGCCTCACCGCTCTCTCTAATTGGCCGCCCCCTCACGGCCTCTCACGGCGCGGGCGGGCGGCCATGGCGGCCATGGCGGCGGCTGCTGGAGGAGCCGCGGCCGGAACCGGGGCGGGCCCTGGGGGTCCCGGAGGAGCCGGGGACCCTTCCCCGCCTTACGGCAACGGCCTGGGGGCGGCGGCGGGGCCGGACGAGGCGGCGCTGGGCGAAGGGGGGAGCCGGGGCCGGGGCGGGAGCGGCCGCGGAGGGCCGGGGAGGGTCGGGAGGGCGGCGGGGAAGCAGGGCCGGGACCGGAGCCGCCGCCGCTGCCGCCGCCGCCGCCGCCGCCGCCTCAGCGCCGGGGCCGCCTCACGAAGCCGCGGGCGAGGAGCTGGAGGAGGAAGCGGGGCTGGGGGAAGGGGAGGCGGGAGAAGCCGCCATTGAGGACCCGGTGAGTGAGGGGAAGGGTGGGGGGGAACGGGCGGGAAAAAAAGGGCGGGAAAACGTGAGGGGAGCAACGGGGAAAAGGGAAAAAAAGAAAAAAAAGAGAGAAAAAAGGGGAATTTGAGGGGGAAATGGGGGAGGTTTGAGGGAAATCTGGGGGGGGTTGAAGGTAAAGGGGTGGGAAAAAGAGGAAAAAAGGGGAGAAAAAGAGATAGAAAAGAGGAATTTGAGGGAGAAATGTGGGAATTTGAGGGGAAATTTGAGGGAAATCGGGGGCTTTGAAGGTAAAGGGGTGGGAAAACGGGGGAAAATATAAAAAAGGGGAATTTGAGGGGGAAATGGGGGGATTTGAGGGGAAATTGGGAGGTTTGAAGGTAAATGGGTGGGAAAAGGAGGAAAATATAAAAATGAGGAATCTGAGGGAGAAATGGGACAGATTTGAGGGAAAATCGGGGGCATACAAGGTAAAGGGGTGGGAAAAGGGAAAAAAAGGGAAGAAAAAGAGATAAAAAAAGTAATTTGAGGGAGAAATGGAGGAGATTTGAGGGAAATCGGGGGCTTTGAAGGTAAAGGGGTGGGAAAACGGGGAAAAATATAAAAATGAGGAATTTGAGGGGGAAATGGGGGAGATTTGAAGGAAAATTGGGGGTTGAAGGTAAAAAGGTGGGAAAAGAGGAAAAAAGGGGGAAAAAGAGGAATTTGAGGGGGAAATGGGAGAGATTTGAGGGAAAATTGGGAGGTTTGAAGGTAAAGGGGTGGGAAAAGTGGAAAAAAGGGAAGAAAAAGAGATAAAAAAGAGGAATTTGAGGGGAAATGTGGGAATTTGAGGGAAACCGGGGACGTTAAAGGTAAAGGGGTGGGAAAAGATGAAAAAAAGATAAAAAAGAGGAATTTGAGGGGGAAATGTGGGAGATTTGAGGGAAAATCGGGAGGATGGTAGAGAAAAGGGGAAAAAAATGAGATTTGAGGGGAAAATGGGGAATTTGTGAGGGCAAAGAGGGGATTGGAGGGATCCAAGTGGGAAATTGAGGGGAAAATGAGGGATAAAAGTTGGACTTGAGGAATAAAAATGGGAATTCAAAGCTAAAAACGGGAGTTTGAGGGGAAAAGTGGGAATTTGTGGGGAAAAGTGGGGATTTGTGGTTTCTGTGTGGAATTTTGGGGTTTTTAGGTGGATTTTTAGCATTCCCAGGTTGATTTTCTTGGGGTTTGTTTTTTTTTTTTGGGTTTTTTGGCGTTCCTGGCTGGATTTTTTCAGGTTTTTTTTGGTTTTTGGGTTATTTTTCGTTCTCAGTTGGGTTGTTTGTGGTTCCCAGGTGTAATTTTGGGTTTTTTGGTGTTTTTTGCCCTGCAGGAGCTGGAGGCCATCAAGGCCCGGGTGCGGGAGATGGAGGAGGAGGCCGAGAAGCTGAAGGAGCTGCAGAACGAGGTGGAGAAACAGATGAACATGAGCCCGCCCCCGGGCAATGGTGAGAGCCCAAAACGTCCTGAATTCACCCCAAAATTCACCCCAAAATCCCCGAAAAAATCCCCGAAAATTCACCCCAAAATCTCCTCCAAATCCCAGAAAATTCACTCCCAAATTCACCCCAAAACCCCCTCAAAAATCCCCCAAAATCCCAAACAAAATCCCCAAAAATTCACCCCAAAATCCCAGAAAATTCACCCCAAAACCCCTCAAAAATCACCCCAAAATCCCAAAAAAAAATCCCCAAAAATTCACCCCAAAATCACAGAAAATTCACCTCAAAATCTCCTCCAAATCCCAGAAAATTCACTCCCAAATTAACCCCAAAATCCCTGAAAATTCACCCCAAAATCCCTGAAAATTCACCCCAAAATCCCAGAAAATTCACCCCAAAATCTCCTCAAAAATCCCCGAAAAAATCCCCCAAATTCACCCCAAAATTCACCTCAAAATCCCTGAAATTTGCCCCAAAATTCACTCCCAAATTCTCCCCAAAATCAAAATCCCTGAAAATTCACCCCCAAATTCACCCCAAACTCCCCTCAAAAATCACCCCCAAATTCACCCCAAAACCCCTCAAAAATTCCCGAAAAATCCCTAAAAATTCACCCCAAAATTCACCCTAAAATTCCTGAAATTCATGCCAAAATTCACCCCAAAATCTCCTCCAAATCCCAGAAAATTCTCCCCAAATTTCACCCCAAAATTCCTGGAATTCACCCCAAAATTCACCTCAAAATCCCTGAAATTTTCCCTAAAATTTCTCCCCAAATTCTCCTCAAAATCCGCTCAAAATCCCAGAAAATTCACCCCAAAATCCACCCCAAAAACCCCCTCAAAAATTCCCGAAAAATCCCTGAAAATTTACCCCAAAATCCCAGAAAATTCACCCCAAAATCCACTCAAAATCACCCCAAAATTCATCCCAAAATCCCTGAAATTTTCTTCAAAATCCTTTGCAAAAATCTCCCAAAATTCACTCCTAAATTCACCCCAAAATCTCAGAAAATTCACCCCAAAATCTCAAAAAGTTCACCCTAAAATTTACCCCAAAATCCCAGAAAATTCACCCCAAAATTCACCCCAAAATCCCCTAAAAAATCACCCCCAAATTCACCCCAAAACCCCTCAAAAATCACCTCAAAATCCCCAAAAAAATCCCTGAAAATTCACTCCAAAATCTCAGAAAATTCACCCCAAAATTCACCCCAAAATCTCCTCCAAATCCCAGAAAATTCACTCCCAAATTCACCCCAAAACCCCCTCAAA
>NW_022147830.1:0-6846 GCF_901933205.1 Camarhynchus parvulus
GCGGATTTTCAGAACCGCCCGGCCTCCGGGCCTATTGCCCCAAACATAAACAAGGCCTTTCCCTCTGACAAAAGTCTGGCCCGGTCCTTGATAAGCGGGTGTGGGGCTCGTTGGCATATCAAACCAGCCGGGGGTTGGAACTGAATTTGCCCAGCTGGGGTCTGGGAGGCATCCTAAATGCTCAGCGGATTTTGGGGAGCCAGCCCGGCCCTCCGTTCCTATGGCCCCAAAAGATAAACAAGGGCCTTTCCCTCTGGAAACAAAAGTCACCATCGGTCCTTGATGGCGGTTGTGGGACTCCCTTTGGCACTATCAAACCAGCAAGACTTGGCACTGTGGTGCCAGCAGGTCTGGGCATCCTGCGTATCGCCGATTTTCAGGAGCCAACCCGGTCACTCCGGACCTATGGCCCTCAAACATAAACAAAAGGCCTTTCCTCTGAAACAAAAGTCACCATCCCGGTCCTTGATGGCAGATTGTGGGACTCTGTTACCACTATCAAAGCAGCCAGTTGGCACTGCTGCCAGCTTGGGTCTGGGAGGCATCCTGCGTATCGCCGATTTTCAGGGCCAGCCTGACCCTCCGGACCTAATATTTAAACGCAAACAGGCCTTTCCCTCTGAAACAAAAGTCCACGACTGATCCTTGATGGCGATTGTGGGACTCCGTTGGCCTGTCAAACCAGCCCGACTTGGCTGGTGCGCCCTTGGGGTCTGGGGCATCCTGCGTACTCGTGATTTTCGGGAGCCAGCGGGCACTGGGACCTATTGCCCCAAACATAAAACGGGCCTTTCCCTCTACAAACAAATTCACCAGCCCCGGTCCTTGATGGCAGATTGTGGGACTCCGTTGGCGCATCAAAGAATCCCCGAAGTTGGCACTGGTGCCAGCTTAGGTCTAGGAGGCATCCTGCGTATGTAGCCGATTTTCAGAACCCGCCGAAGCACTCCAGGCCTTTGCCCCCAAACACATAAACAACAGGCCTTTCCCTCTAAACAAAAAGTCACCACCCCGGTCCTTGATGGCAGATTATTGTGGGACTCCGTTTACCCTATCAAACCAGCCCGGTTGGAACTTTTAGCTTGCTTAGATTCTGGGGAAGCATCCTGCGTACTTCGCGGATTTTTCAGGAGCCAACCCGGCCCTCGGACCATGGCCCCAAACATAAACAACAGGCCTTTCCCTCTGAAAACAAATTCACCAGCCCGGTCCTTGATGGCAGATTGTGGGACTCCGTTGGCACTATCAAACCAGCCCGGTTGGCACTGTGGTGCCAGCTTGAGGTCTGGGAGGCATCCCTCAGCGGATTTTTCAGGACCAGGCAGCCCCTCGGACTACTTCCCCAAACATAATAACGGGCCTTTCCCTCTGAAACAAAAGTCACCAGCGGTCCCTTGATGGCGGGTGTAGGACTCTTTGGAACAAATGAAACCAGCCGACTTGGCTGCTGCCAGCTGGGGTCTGGGAGGCATCCGGCGTATCGCGGATTTTTCAGGACCCAGCCCGGCCCTCGGACCTATGGCCCCAAATTTAATCAACGGGCCTTTCCCTCTGAAACACGCCGTCAAGCCCCAGTCCTTGATGGCAGATTGTAGGACTCCGTTGCACTATCAAACCCGCCCGACTTGGCACTGGTGCCAGCTTAGGTCTGGGAGTCATATGGCGTGTCGCCCGATTTTCAGGCAACCGGCCACTCAGGCCACAGGCCTTAACCATAAACAACGGGCCTTTCCCTCTGAAACAAAGTCACCAGCCCGGTCCTTGATGGCGAATTGTGGGGACTCGTTGGCACTATCAAACCAGCCCGAGTTGGCACTGCGGACAACAGGTCTGGGAGGCATCCTGCGTATCGCCGATTTTCAGGAGTCAAACGGCCACTCCGGATCTATGCCCCAAAACATAAACAGGCCTTTCCCTCACAAAACAAAAGTCACCAGCCCGGGCCTTGATGGCGAATTGTGGGACTCCGTTGGCACTATCAAGCAGCCCGACTTGGCACTGGTGCCAGCTTGGGTCTAGGAGGCATCCTGCGTGTCGCCGGAGTTTTGGGGCCAGGCGGCCACTCTGGGCCTATGGCCCCAAACATAATCAAGACGCTGCCTCTGAAACAAAGTCACCAGCCCGGTCCTTGTGGCGGGTTATTGGGACTCGTTGGCACCATCAAACCAGCGAGTTGGCACTGGTGCCAGCTTGGGTCTGGGAGGCATCCTGCGTGTCGGCAGTTTTTCAGGAGCCAACCCGGCCACTCGGACCTATGGCCTCAAACATAGGCTCTTGGGCCTTTC
The DNA here is from genome assembly GCF_901933205.1 of Camarhynchus parvulus. Classification (NCBI taxonomy): domain Eukaryota; kingdom Metazoa; phylum Chordata; class Aves; order Passeriformes; family Thraupidae; genus Camarhynchus; species Camarhynchus parvulus. The sequence goes on from NW_022147830.1 coordinate 2,286, forward strand.
CCTCTGAAACAAAAGTCACCAGCCCCGGTCCTTGATGGCAGATTGTGGGACTCCGTTGGCACTATCAAAGCGAGTTGGAACTGGTGCCAGCTGGGGTCTGGGAGGCATCCTGTATAAGCTGTTTTCCGGGAGCCATCCATTTTCTCGCGTTCCTATGGCCCCCAACTTTAAACAGCGGGCCTTTCCTCTGAAACAAAAGTCAGCCCCACGGTCCTTGATGGCAGATTGTAGGCTCCGTTTGGCACTATCAAACCAGCCCGAGTTGGAACTGGTACCAGCTGGGGTCTGGGAGGGCATCCTGCGTATCATGCGATTTTTCAGGAGCCAGCGGCCACTCCGGGCCTATGGCCCCAAACATAAACAAAGGGGCCTTTCCCTCTGAAACAAAATTCACCATCCCGGTCCTTGATGGCAGATTGTTGGGACTCCGTTGGCACTATCAAACCAGCAAGACTTGGCACTGGTGCCAGCTTGGGTCTGGGAGGCATCCTGCGTATCGAGGATTTTTCAGGAGCCAGCCGGCCACTCGGGCCTATTTTAAACATAAACAACAGGCCTTTCCCTCTGAAACAAAAGTCACCATCCCGGTCCTTGACCCGGTTGTGGGTCCGTTACCACTATCAAACCAGCCAGTTGGCACTGGTGCCAGCTTGGGTCTGGGAGGAGCATCCTGCGTATCAGCGGATTTTCAGGAGCCAGGCGGCCCTCGGACCTATGGCCCCAAACATAAACAGCGGGCCTTTCCTCTGAAACAAAAACTCACCAGCCCCGTTCTTGATGGCGAATTGTGCGGGACTCCGTTGGCACTATCAAACCAGCCCGAGTTGGCACTGGTGCCAGCTTGGGTCTGGGAAGGCATCCTGCGTATGGCGGATTTTCAGGAACCAGCCGGCCACTCGGACCCTATGGCCCCAAACATAAACAACGGGCCTTTCCCTCTGAAACAAAACTCACCAGCCCCGGTTCTTGATGGCAGATTGTGGGACTCCGTTGGCACTATCAAACCAGCCCGAGTTGGCACTGGTGCCAGCTTGGGTCTGGAAGCATCCTCGTATCGCGGATTTTCAGGAGCCAACCAGCCCGCCGGGCCTATGGCCCCAAACCAAACCACAGGCCTTTCCTCTGAAACAAACTCACCAGCCCCGGTTCTTGATGGCAGATTGTGGGACTCCGTTGGCACTATCAAACCAGCCCGAGTTGGCACTGGTGCCAGCTTGGGTCTGGGAAGGCATCCTGCGTATCATGGATTTTCAGGAGCCAGCCCGACCCCTCCGGGCCTATGGCCCCAAACATAAACAGCGGGCCTTTCCTCTGAAACAAAACTCACCAGCCCGGTCCTTGATGGCAGATTGTGGGACTCCGTTGGCACTATCAAACCAGCCCGAGTTGGCACTGGTGCCAGCAGGTCTGGGAAGGCATCCTGCGTATCGCGATTTTTCAGGCCAGCCCGGCCACTCCGGGCCTATGGCCCCAAACATAAACAGCGGGCCTTTCCCTCTGAAACAAAACTCACCAGCCCGGTCCTTGATGGCAGATTGTGGGACTCCGTTGGCACTATCAAACCAGCCCGAGTTGGCACTGGTGCCAGCTTGGGTCTGGGAGGCATCCTACTACATATGCGGATTTTTCAGAACCAACCGGCCGACCGGGACTATGGCCCCAAACATAAACAACGGGCCTTTCCCTCTGAAACAAAACTCACCAGCCCGGTCTTGATGGCAGATTGTGGGACTCCGTTGGCACTATCAAACCAGCCCGAGTTGGCACTGGTGCCAGCTGCGGGTCTGGGAGGCATCCTCATTGCCTTTCCCTCTGATTTTCAGGAGCCAACCCGGCCACTCGGGCCTATGGCCCCAAACATAAACAACGGGCCTTTCCTCTGAAACAAAAGTCACCAGCCCCGGTATTTGATGGCAGATTGTGGGACTCCGTTGGCACTATCAAAACCAGCCCGAGTTGGCACTGGTGCCAGCAGGTCTATGGAAGCATCCTGCGTATCCGCCGATTTCAAGACCAACCAACCCGGCCTTTCGGGGCCTATGGCTTAAACATAAACAACGGGCCTTTCCCTCTGAAACAAAACTCACCAGCCCCGGTCCTTGATGGCGAATTGTGGGACTCGTTGGCACTATCAAACCAGCCCAGTTGGCACTGGTGCCAGCTTGGGTCTGGGAAGAGCATCCTGCGTATCGCGGATTTTCAGGAACCAACCGGCCACTCCGGGCTATGGCCCCAAACATAAACAACGGGCCTTTCCCTCTGAAACAAAACTCACCAGCCCGGTCCTTGATGGCAGATTGTGGGACTCCGTTGCGCACTATCAAACCAGCCCGAGTTGGCACTGGTGCCAGCAGGTCTGGGAGGCATCCTGCGTATCGGCGGATTTTCAGGAGCCAGCCCGGCCACTCGGGCACAGGCCCCAAACATAAACAACGGGCCTTTCCCTCTGAAACAAAACTCACCAGCCCGGTCCTTGATGGCGATTGTGGGACTCCGTTGGCACTATCAAACCAGCCCGAGTTGGCACTGGTGCCAGCTTGGGTCTGGGAAGGCATCCTGCGTATGGCGGATTTTCAGGAGCCAGCCCGGCCACTCTGGGCCTATGGCCCCAAACATAAACAACGGGCCTTTCCCTCTGAAACAAAACTCACCAGCCCTGGTCCTTGATGGCAGATTGTGGGACTCCGTTGGCACTATCAAACCAGCCCGAGTTGGCACTGGTGCCAGCTTGGGTCTAGGAAGGCATCCTGCGTATCGCCGGATTTTTTCAGGAGCCAACCCGGCCACTCCGGGCCTATGGCCCCAAACATAAACAACGGGCCTTTCCCTCTGAAACAAAACTCACCACCCCCGGTCCTTGATGGCAGATTGTGGGACTCCGTTGGCACTATCAAACCAGCCCGAGTTGGCACTGGTGCCAGCAGGTCTGGGAGGCATCCCTGCGTATCGCGGATTTTTTCAGGAGCCAACCCGGCCACTCGGGCACAGGCCCCCAAACATAAACAACGGGCCTTTCCCTCTGAAACAAAAAACTCACCAGCCCCGGTCCTTGGTGGCAGATTGTGGGACTCCGTTGGCACTATCAAACCAGCCCGAGTTGGCACTGGTGCCAGCAGGTCTGGGAGAGCATCCTGCGTATCGCGGATTTTTCAGGAGCCAACCCGGCCACTCGGGCCTATGGCCCCAAAAACATAAACAACGGGCCTTTCCCTCTGAAACAAAACTCACCAGCCCCGGTTCTTGATGGCGGGTGTGGGACTCCGTTGGCACTATCAAACCAGCCCGAGTTGGCACTGGTGCCAGCTTGGGTCTGGGAGGCATCCTGCGTATCGCGGTTTTCAGGAGCCAGCCGGCCACTCCGGGCACAGGCCCCAAACATAAACAACGGGCCTTTCCCTCTGAAACAAAACTCACCAGCCCCGTCATGATGGCGGGATTGGGACTCCGTTGGCACTATCAAAACCAGCCGAGTTGGCACTGGTGCCAGCAGGTCTGGGAGGCATCCTAGTATGTGGATTTTCAGGAGCCAACCGGCCACTCCGGGGCTATGGGCCCCAAACATAAACAACGGGCCTTTCCCTCTGAAACAAAAACTCACCAGCCCCGGTTCTTGATGACGGGTGTGCAGGGGACTCCCGTTGGCACTATCAAACCAGCCCGAGTTGGCACTGGTGCCAGCGGGTCTGAGGAGGCATCGCGTATGGCGGATTTTTCAGGAGCCAGCCCCGACCGCTCCGAGGCTATAGGCTTTAAACATAAACAACCGGGCCTTGTCCTCTGAAACAAAACTCACCAGCCCGGTCCTTGATGGCAGATTGTGTGGGACTCGTTGGCACTATCAAACCAGCCGAGGTTGGCACTGGTGCCAGCAGGTCTGGGGGCATCCTGCGATATCAGCGGATTTTCAGGAGCCAGCCCGGCCACTCCGGGCCTATGGCCCCCAAACATAAACAACGGGCCTTTCCCTCTGAAACAAAAGTCACCAGCCCCGGTCCTTGATGGCAGATTGTGGGACTCCGTTGGCACTATCAAACCAGCCCGAGTTGGCACTGGTGCCAGCGGGTCTGGGAAGGCATCCTGCATATCGCCGGATTTTTCAGGGCCAACCCGGCCACTCCGGGCACAGGCCCCAAACATAAACAAACGGGCCTTTCCTCTGAAACAAAAGTCACCAGCCCCGGTCCTTGATGGCAGATTGTGGGACTCGTTGGCACTATCGAAACCAGCCGAGTTGGCACTGGGTGCCCAAAAAACTCCGGCCATTCCGTCTGAAAAAACTCATCAGCCCGTCCTTGATGGCGGTGGTGTGGGACTACGTTGGCACTATCCAACCAGCCCGAGTTGGCACTGGTGCCAGCTTGGTCTGGGGCCTCCTGCGTGTCGTAGTTTTCAGGAGCCAGCCGACCCTCCGGGCACAGGCCCCAAACATAAACAACGGTCCTTTCCCTCTGAAACAAAACTCACCACCCCTTTTTTATGGCGTTGTAGGACTCCGTTGGCACTATCAAACCAGCCCGGTTGGCACTGGCCAGCGGTCTGGGGCATCCTGGTTCGGTTTTCA
>NW_022147831.1:0-6775 GCF_901933205.1 Camarhynchus parvulus
TTCGATTTTGGGCCAATTGTGGGGCAGATTTTGGGGCTATTTTGGGGCTGATTTGGGGTTGATTTTTGGTTTATTTTGGGGCTGATTTGGGGCAGATTTTGGGGTGAATTTTGGGGCTGATTTTGGGGTGAATTTTGGGGCTGATTTTGGGGTGAATTTTGGGGCTGATTTTGGGGTGAATTTTGGGGCTGATTTTGGCCGAGGGGGGCTCAGTCTGGCCTGGTCGGCGGGCCCCTCGGGGGGCCCAGGGGGAGGGACGTCCCGGGGGCCGGGGGGGGGGGGGGGGCAGGGAGAGCACGTCCTCAGCACCGGGGGGGGCCTGGAACCGGTCAGGGAGCGGTGAAAACCAGTATGGACCAGTATGGACCAGTACGGACCAGTATGGACCAGCATGGACCAGTATAAACCAGCACGGACCAGTATGGACCAGCACGGACCAGTCCCACCTTCTCCACTAAAATCTTCATTTTTCCCCCCAAAATTCCCATCTTTTCCCCAAAAATCCCCACTTTTCGCCCCAAACCCGCCGGGTTCTTTCCTCCCAGTCCCTCCCAGTCCATCCCAGTATAACCCAGTCCCACATTCCCCCCCAAAACCCCCAATTTCACCCTAAAATCGCTGTTTTTCGCCCCAAGCCCACGGGGTTTTTTGCCCCCAGTCCCTCCCAGTATAAACCAGTATATCCCAGTATAACCCAGTCCCACATTCCCCTCTAAAATCCCCATTTTTCCCCCCAAAACCCCCACTTTTAACCCTAAAATCTCCACTTTTTGCCCTAAAATCACCACTTTTCACCCCAAACCCATGGGGGTTTTTGCCCCTGCTCGCTCCCAGTTTGTCCCAGTATAACCCAGTTCCACATTGCCCCCTAAATCCCCATTTTAACCCTAAAATCCCCATTTTTTGCCCTAAAATGGCCGTTTTTCACCCCAACCCCGCGGGGTTTTTTGGCCCCAGTGTGTCCCAGTACAAACCAGTCCCTCCCAGTTCTCTCCCAGTATAACCCAGCCCCATATTCCCCTGCAAAATTCCCAATTTTCCCCCCCAAATTCCCAATTTTCCCCCCAAAATCCCCATCTTCCCCCCAAAATCCCCATTTTTGCCCCTAAAATCGCCGGTTTTCGCCCCAAACCTGCCGGGTTTTTTATCCCCAGTCCCTCCCAGTCCATCCCAGTATGTCCCAGTACAACCCAGTCCCACATTCCCCCCTAAATCCCCATTTTCCCCTGAAAATTCCCATTTTTCCCCCCAAAATCCCCATTTTTCACCCTAAAGTCACCGTTTTTGCTCTAAAATCCCCATTTTTGCCCTAAAATCGCCGTTTTTGGCCCCAAGCCCGCGGGGTTTTTTGGCCCCAGTCCCTCCCAGTTTGTCCCAGTATAACCCAGTCCCACATTCCCCTCTAGAACTCCCGTTTTTCCATCCAAATCCCCATTTTTTGCCCCAAAATCCCCATTTTTGCCTTAAAATCACCATTTTTGGCCCCAGCCCCGCGGGGTTTTTTGCTCCCAGTCCCTCCCAGTCCATCCCAGTTCATCCCAGTATAACCCAGTCCCACATTCCCCCCTCAAAATCCCCATTTTTCCCCCCAAAACCCCCATTTTTTTGCTCTAAAATCCCCATTTTTAACCCTAAAATCTCCATTTTTCATCCTAAAATCTCCATTTTTCATCCTAAAATCCCCATTTTTCATCCTGAAATCCCCATTTTTTGCCCTAAAATCCCCATTTTTCGCCCCAACCCCCCGTGGTTTTTTGGCCCCAGTTTGTCCCAGTCCCTCCCAGTCCGTCCCAGTCCATCCCAGTATAACCCAGTCCCACATTTTCCCCTAAAATCCCCATTTTTTGCCCTAAAATCCCCATTTTAACCCTAAAATCCCCATTTTTCCCCCTAAAATCGCCGTTTTTGGCCCCAGCCCCGCGGGGTTTTTTGGCCCCAGTCCGTCCCAGTACAAACCAGTCCATCCCAGTATAACCCAGTCCCACATTCCCCTCCAAAATCCCCATTTTTCTCCCCCAAAATCCCCATTTTTCGCCCTAAAATCGCCGTTTTTGGCCCCAGCCCCACGGGGTTTTTTGGCCCCAGTCCCTCCCAGTTCCATCCCAGTACAAACCAGTATAAGCCGGGGTGGGCCGTACCTGCTCGGGGGGCGGGGCGGGGGCGGGGCCGTGGCCGATCCAGGCGCGGCACACGGGGTACAGGGGGGTCCCGGCCGGGAACTGCCCCAGCTCCACCGAGCGGTCAAAGAGCCGGATCACAAACGAGTCTGGGGAGAAAACGGCAAAAATCGGGCAAAATTCACCCAGAAATGGGGAAAATTCACCCAGAAATGGAACCGGGACCCCCCAAAACCCCAAAGAGCCGGATCACAAACGAGTCTGGGGAGAAAACGGCAAAAATTGGGGAAAATAAACCCAGAAACGGGGAAAATAAACCCAGAAATGGGAAAATAAACCCAGAAATGGGAAAATTCACCCAGAAATGGAATCGGGAGCCCAAAAACCCCAAAAACCGCCCTGGGAACCCCAAAGAACCCCAAAGGGAGCCCCAAATAACCCCAAAGAGCCGGGGCACAAACGAGTCTGGGTTGGGGAAAAACGGAAAAAATCGGGGAAAATCAGCCCAGAAACGGGGAAAATAAACCCAGAAATGGGGAAAATTCACCCAGAAATGGAATCGGAAGCCCAAAAAACCCAAAACCGCCCTGGGAACCCCAAATAACCCCAAAGAGACGAATCACAAACGAGTCTGGATTGGGGGAAAAACGGCAAAAATCGGGGAAAATTCACCCAGAAATGGGGAAAATAAACCCAGAAATGGGGAAAATAAACCCAGAAATGGGGAAAATTCACCCAGAAATGGAACCGGGAGCCCAAAAACCCCAAAAACCGCCCTGGGAACCCCAAAGAACCCCAAAGTGAGCCCCAAACCCCAAAGAGCAGGGGCACAAACGAGTCTGGGGAGAAATGACCCAAAATTGGGAAAAATCCCCCCCAAATTGAGAAAAAATTTCCCCAAAATTGGGGAAAATTCACCCAGAAATGGAATTGGGACCCAGAAACCCCAAAACCGCCCTGGGAACCCCAAAAAACCCCAAAAAACCCCAAATAACCCCAAATAACCCCAAAGAGCCGGGGCACAAACGAGACTGGGGAGGAAACGGCAAAAATCGGGGAAAATCAGCCCAAAAATGGGGAAAAATCACCCAGAAATGGGGAAATTCACCCAAAATCAGAGAAAATTCACCCAAAATTGGGGAAAATTCACCCAAAATTGGAGAAAATTCACCCAAAATCAGAGAAAATTCACCCCAAATTGGGGAAAATTCACCCAAAATCGGGAAAATTCACCCAAAATCAGGGAAAATTCACCCAAAATTGGGGAAATTCACCCAAAATCAGAGAAAATTCACCCAAAATTGGGAAAATTCACCCAAAATTGGGGAAATTCACCCAAAATTGGGGAAATTCACCCAAAATTGGGGAAATTCACCCAAAATTGGGAAAATTCACCCAAAATTGGGGAAAATTCACCCAAAATTGGGGAAAATTCACCCAAAATTGGGGAAATTCACCCAAAATTGGGGAAATTCACCCAAAATTGGGAAAATTCACCCAAAATTGGGGAAATTCACCCAAAATTGGGAAAATTCACCCAAAATCAGAGAAAATTCATCCAAAATTGGGGAAAATTCACCCAAAATTGGGGAAATTCACCCAAAATTGGGGAAAATTCACCCAAAATCGGGAAAATTCACCCAAAATTGGGGAAATTCACCCAAAATTGGGGAAATTCACCCAAAATTGGGAAAATTCACCCAAAATCAGAGAAAATTCACCCAAAATCGGGAAAATTCACCCAAAATTGGGAAAATTCACCCAAAATTGGGGAAATTCACCCAAAATTGGGGAAATTCACCCAAAATTGGGAAAATTCACCCAAAATTGGGAAAATTCACCCAAAATCAGAGAAAATTCATCCAAAATTGGGAAAATTCACCCAAAATTGGGAAAATTCACCCAAAATTGGGGAAATTCACCCAAAATCAGAGAAAATTCACCCAAAATTGGGAAAATTCACCCAAAATTGGGGAAATTCACCCAAAATCGGGGAAAATTCACCCAAAATTGGGGAAAATTCACCCAAAATTGGGGAAATTCACCCAAAATTGGGGAAATTCACCCAAAATCAGAGAAAATTCACCCAAAATTGGGAAAATTCACCCAAAATTGGGGAAATTCACCCAAAATCGGGGAAAATTCACCCAAAATTGGGAAAATTCACCCAAAATTGGGGAAATTCACCCAAAATTGGGGAAATTCACCCAAAATTGGGGAAATTCACCCAAAATTGGGAAAATTCACCCAAAATTGGGAAAATTCACCCAAAATTGGGAAATTCACCCAAAATTGGGGAAAATTCACCCAAAATTGGGAAAATTCACCCAAAATTGGGGAAAATTCACCCAAAATTGGGGAAATTCACCCAAAATTGGGGAAATTCACCCAAAATTGGGGAAAATTCACCCAAAATTGGGGAAATTCACCCAAAATTGGGAAAATTCACCCAAAATTGGGGAAAATTCACCCAAAATTGGGAAAATTCACCCAAAATTGGGAAAATTCACCCAAAATTGGGGAAAATTCACCCAAAATCAGAGAAAATTCACCCAAAATTGGGGAAAATTCACCCAAAATCAGAGAAAATTCACCCAAAATAGGGGAAATTCACCCAAAATTGGGGAAAATTCACCCAAAATTGGGAAAATTCACCCAAAATTGGGGAAAATTCACCCAAAATTGGGAAAATTGGGGAAAATTCACCCAAAATTGGGGAAATTCACCCAAAATTGGAAATTCACCCAAAATTGGGAAAATTCACCCAAAATCAGAGAAAATTCACCCAAAATTGGGGAAATTCACCCAAAATTGGGGAAAATTCACCCAAAATTGGGGAAATTCACCCAAAATTGGGGAAAATTCACCCAAAATTGGGGAAATTCACCCAAAATTGGGGAAAATTCCCAATTTTTTGAAGGAATTCCCAATTTTGGGGTCACAATTCCCAAATTTCGGATGAAAATTCCCAATTTTGGGGTTGAAGTTCCCAAGTTTTTGGGTAAAATTCCCAATTTTTCGGTTGAAATTCCCAATTTTCTTGGGTAAATTTGGGGACTTTTGGGTAAAATGTGGGGATTTTGGGGTGAAATTCCCCATTTTTTGGGCTGGAATTCCCAATTTTTGTGTCAAATTCAGGATTTTTGGTTGGAAATCCCCAGGTTTTGGGGTGAAATTCGGGACTTTTGGGTAAAACTTGGGATTTTTGGGGTGAAATTCCCCATTTTTTGGGCGGGAATTCCCAATTTTTGGGGTGAAAATCCGGGGATTTTTGGGGTGAAATTTGGGATTTTTGGGGTGAAATTCCCCAAATTTGGGTTGAAATCCCAGATTTTTGGGCAAAATACCCAAATTTTGGGTGAAATTTGGGATTTTTGGGATGAAATTTGGGATTTTGGGGTTGAAATTCCCCATTTTGGGTAAAATTCCCAAATTTGGGGGTTGAAATTCCCAATTTTTTGCATTGAAATTCCCAATTTTGGGAAAAATTCCCAATTTTTGGGGTGAAATTTGGGATTTTTAGGGTAAAATTCCCAATTTTGGGGTCACAATTCCCAATTTTTGGTTTGCAATTCCCCATTTTTTTGGGGTAAAATTCTGGAATTTTTGGGTCAAATTCCAGAATTTTTGGGGTGAAATTCGGAGATTTTGGGGTGAAATTCAGGGGTTTTGGGGCAAAATTTGGGAATTTCGGGGTGAAATTTGGGATTTTTGGGTCACAATTCCCAATTTTGGGGGTAAAATTTGGGATTTTTGCTACCAGGAATTCAGGAATTTTAGGGTGAAATTTGAGATTTCTGGCCTAAAATTCGGAATTTTTGGGGTAAAATTTGGGACTTTTGGGGTAAAATTTGGGATTTTTGGGGTGAAATTCAGGATTTTTGGCCGGAAATTCCCAGTTTTTTTGGGTGGAATTCCAGATTTTTGGGTAAAATTTGGGAATTTTTGGTAAAATTCCAGATTTTTTGTGTGAACTTTGGGATTTTTGGGGTAAAATTTGGGAATTTTGGGGTGAAATTCCGGAATTTTTGGGTTGAAATTCCCAATTTTTTGGGTAAAATTCCCCAATTTTGGGGTGAAATTGGGAATTTTTGGGGTGAAATTGGGGGATTTTGGGGTGAATTTGGGAATTTTCGGGTGAAATTGAGAATTTTGGGGTGAAATTGGGGATTTTGGGGTGAAATGGGGGAATTTTGGGTGAAATTGGGGAATTTTTGGGTGAAATTGAGAATTTTGGGGTGAATTTGGGAATTTTGGGTGAATTTGGGGGATTTTGGGTGAAATTGGGGATTTTGGGTGAAATTTGGGATTTTTGGGGTGAAATTTGGGAATTTTGGGTGAAATTCGGGAATTTTGGGTGAAATTTGGGAATTTTGGGTTGAAACTGGGAATTTTAAGGTGAAATTGTAAATTTTGGGTTGAAATTGGGGGAATTTTGGGGTGAAATTGGGGAATTTTGGGTGAAATTGGGATTTTTGGGTGAAATTTGGGATTTTTGGGATGAAATTTGGGATTTTGGGGTTGAAATTCCCCATTTTGGGTAAAATTCCCAAATTTGGGGGTTGAAATTCCCAATTTTTTGCATTGAAATTCCCAATTTTGGGAAAAAATTCCCAATTTTTCGGGTGAAATTTGGGATTTTTTAGGGTAAAATTCCC
>NW_022147832.1:0-6745 GCF_901933205.1 Camarhynchus parvulus
TCCTGGAACTTTTCAAATGCCCCACTACCGCGCCAATCCTCAGCTTAATTTGAGGGGAACCCTCAATTCTCTCTACCTCCTCCCCAACGCTGAGTCTGGGGACTGAAGTCAGTGCGCAGACTTCGGGCGAAGTCTGTGTCTTCCTGTGGGACCGACGCCGCCTGTGAAAACAGTCAGAAAGCCCAGGGAAGCTTCCCGCCATAATCTCTAGTAGTAGGTTTGAATTGCAGCATCCATCGTGCTGAACAGCTGATGTGAAGTTGGCCGCCAAGAACGCCGCATCTCCGTTCGTGTAAATGGCGAAGTGCTTAATTGGAGAACTTCACTCCATACAAGAAGTTCATTCAAAATTTTAGCTTGAAACTTGCCAGATTTGAGCTCACTGTAGTAAATGCACACAAAGTCCTCCCCTGCCATCCCCTGATCCGAAGCTTGAAGCTTTCCCGATCAGCTCGCCAGCTCATGTGGCTGTGTGATCCTTTCTTGGACCTGTGGCAGCCGAGGAACACCCACTCTATGATTGGCAGGGGGTCGCCAGCTCTGGTCCTGCCCACCCTTGATGTGCTGCGGGACTGGTCCCATTGATAAATGAGACCGTGGAGGTGTGGCAGTCGGCCTAATACAATAAATTTGAACGCAGGTCAGATCATAACGATGGGCCTGCCGTGCCTCAGCAGTCCTGCAATTCTCGAAAGTGCTATCTCCGCCTCGGGTGAGGTGCCTAGGCTAACACAGCCTCTCCCCCCTTCAAATGGTACTTGAAGAGGGGCTAGGGTCTTGATTGGTAATACCTGGGCCAGGCCTCACCCAATCAAAAGTCCCACACAGTTGGTGGCATCCGCCAAAGTTTCCACCTTTAAATTGGGATGGCCAATTTTGCGGCACAATAGTCCGCTTTGGTGATTTAAAGGCCCAGATATTTCCAGGGCGCATCTTTTTTGAATCTCTTTGTCTTCCCATGAGTTCAAAACCTGCAGAGATTACAGGGACGATCGCTGACCGGGAGAACACGCGGTGCCAGCTGGTCGTCGTCAGCGGGCACAGACAACGCGTCATCCATATAGTGATGGATGATGACGCCGCTGTAGGCCTCGCTTGAATAAGCGCGCGAGAGGCGCAACGCATACATTGGCATAAAACTGGGAGTTCTTCATTTCGCTGCGCGAAGAACTGCCAATGGTAACGTTACCGGGATGTGTCGGTTAATTGATGGAACCGCAAAGCAAGCATTAGTGCGTCATCGGGTGAAGGGAATTTGGAAAAAGCAGTCCTTGATGTCTATGATAGCCAAATTCCAACCGGGAAAGCATAAATTCGGGCAATCCCTGGCTGGAGGACACACCATATCTTAGTACTGCATTAATTTTTGGTCGCAAGAGCCTCCACTTGCCAGATGATTTTGGGATTACTTAACACTGGGGAGTTCCACGGAGAAGTGGTCTCCACCAGGTTCCCTTTGTGAAGTTGCTCTTGCACGAGCTGGTTGGCGCTGCAATTTCTGTTTATTCAGCGGCCACTGCTTCACCTGAACTGGAACATCAGGACGCCAATTCAGTTTCCAGGTGACGCGCTTCTTCAGCGCATCGCAATGCCGAAGCTTGGGGTGAGGAGCCGGGAGGTCAATTTTGGCTCCCCATTGCCGAGGGTGTCTCTCCCCAGAGAGGCTCGCTGTAATTCAACACTAGAATGCATTTGCAGCCAATTGCCCATCCGCCCCCGTAATTTTTCACAGCTCCTACTTTGTCTGGCCAATTGAGAACCCCCAACACCTTGGATGTGACCATCCACGCTTTGAAGCCCCAGTGTGACGGGCCACTCCCGGCGGGAATGATCGCGCCACGCCCTTCGTGTCCAACATCCCTCTGATGTTGATTGTGTCCCCCCCAAGCCAGGTTGCACTCAAGCCGAGGCTTGGCAGCCCCCAGTTTTGTGCCCAGGCTACAGTGTGTATTCTCCGGCTCCTCCTCCCCTCAAGCAGACGATGGCGGGGAGGCCAGAGCGCTGACCTGGGCAGTCTGGGTCCCAGTCACCGACTACAATGTAGATCAATAGCGGGACTGGGATGGCTTGTGCTATGATGGTACCTTTGGGGAGGAACATTGGTGGATGGAGACACCCTACAGCTTTACCTCGAACCGGTGCTGGCCCGAGGACACCAGGGCTGGGAAAACCTGCAAATCCTTGGTGTAAATTTGGTGTCCCCTAACGGCCATGTATTGGTGGTCCAGCCGGCTCCAGGTACCTGCGGTGCGGTGTTAGCGACGGACAGGAAGCGCGAACCGTCGTCCTGCAGCGAAAGGTCCTCCACAGTTTCCAACCTGTATGGAGAGGCACGACATTTGGTGGTTAGAACAGGTTCTGGTGAGGGAGACGGAGCCACACAAACCGGAGGCAAGCCGCCTCTCCCCAAATGTCAAAGTCGGTGGTCTATCAAAAAATTAGTGAAATTGATTGTCAGTCCGGTAGAAAAAGGTCTTAGGAGACCTCCCCATGGTATGGGGGGGGTGCTGGCGGTGGCTTCCTCCCTGCTCCTCCCCCCTCCCCGCTTTGTTTAGATGTTACATGCCCACCCTCATTTTTTGTCCTCGCAAGGGTGGAAGGCGCCCCTCTAGTTTTGAGAGCTAGAGGGGCCCCCTGGTGGAACTGCCCGACTCCTGTTCCCTGCGAATTGGTAAAAGCTTTCCATGAGGGGCAGTCAGGCATCCAGTGCCCCTCCTTCATGCAGAGGTGGCAATGCCTCTGCTGTCGCGGGCGATGCCGGGTCCCTGAGTGGCTGCGATGTTGACAGGGTCTTCCGTTGGTAGAGAAAAGACGCCGGGCCCTTCTGCAACGGCTTGGCGCTTCCGGTGTTCGGTCTGGCTGTGGTGGTCTGCGCAGCGCTGGCACTTTTCGCGGCACATACGAGAAGCATCTGCTTCAGCGCGGGGTGCTGGCTGCAGTGGGAGACTTAAAATGGCTGCCTTTACAGGCTTGGTTACGGTAGAAGCAGCAATTGCTGCACCATTTCCTGTGTCAGATTCAGAGACATTTTGAAACCGGCCAGGGCTTGAAGCCGCATGACGTCGCCAAATGCCTCCTCTGGGCCCTGCTGCAAAAGAAAACTGGGACCTGGGGCACGCCAACTAGAACCTTAAAAACTCTTTTGGGCCCCCGCCTGCATTAGATCTTCGAGGGCTTCCCGAGGGAATCAGCTCCCGCCGCTATGCTGTCCTTACTCCCCAATCTCTCCCAACCACACAGGTGTTCCACGGTTAGAGATTCCCATTTATGTCTCCCGAGATATTAGGCTGAGCTAATATCTCGGGAGCAGGTCAGTCACCGCCTGCTTCCATCCCTCCTCCCGGGAGAACCGAGACTCGCTCAATAAACATGAAAAATTTGCCTGACATCGCAGGGAATCCAGTTCGTTCTCCCGAGGGTATGCTCAGGATGCTCTTGAAATACGCTGGAAGACCCAAATTTCTTTTTGGGTCTTACATTGTGCTCGCGGATGACTGACCGTAAAACGGGCGCCCAACGGATGTCCCACCTCCCTCCTGCCGCTGGTGAAAGGTCACCGGGGCGCCATGATGGAATCTGGCGTGTCGGGTTCGAGATTTCCCACGCCCCCTCCGCTCCCAGTGCCGCCAAGATGGCGGATCGTGGGAAACGGAAGTGGGGCGTGGGAACCGAACCAAATTGGGAGGGGCTGGGAGATCACGTTGGACGGGGAGGCGTTGGCTGGTAGGGTGGAGCGGCTGGCGGAGCTGCAGGCGGGCCGAAGGAGGAGCAACCGAGGAGGTGGGCCAAGGGGGGAGGTATAGGTGGGAGGGTCTTCTGGGAGGAAGGGGTTGGGAAGCGGAAGGAAGGGGTTGGGCGATGGACGCCCAGGAAAACTGGGAAGAAGAGTCCATACGGTGTCTCGTGGTCCCCGCCATCTTGTGCTCCATAGAGCCATCTTGTGGGGGACCACTAAACGAACTTTTGAATTTAACTTTGGGGATTTGAGAACTTGGTATCGGGGGTTTGGGGAAGGTGAGGGGCAGGGGAGAGGCTGTCAGCCTATCCGCCGCTGATCGCCGACAGCGGGGGATTGGGAAGCCTGAGGCGGGCCCTCCGGGATGGAGTTGGAGGCCGCTGTGGTCCGGGCTGCCCCGCCTCAGGATCCCTGTGCCTTGGGGACAGAGGGAGAGGGTTGAGGGGTAGGGACACTTTGGAGGGGCGAACAGGGTCAAACTGAACTTTCATTAGAACCCTTAACTGAGGCGCCGCTTTTGACTGATCGCTGCCGGGCAAATCGAGCATCGCAGCGCTGAGTGTCCTCCCCCGCTCTTTGCCTGTTTGATTTTAACGAAGCAAGCGCCACCCAATGAAGGTGTCGGGCCAATTTCAATCTTTTTGGTAATATCAATTTCTCCTCGAAGCCGGCCAGATTAGATAATTTCCGCAGGACCTCTTCCCAAAACTGGAGGTCCTTACAACGCCGGGAAAAGTCTTTGAACTGGGAGGAGACCCAGCTAATCAGGCTTTTTGATCTCCCGCCCTGAACGGGAGATCTGGCCCGTACAAAAACGCCGGGTAAAACACAAATGAACCGACTTTCGCTATGCAGGTTGACAGCCGCTACCATGGCTAGATGTTAGTTCCTCGCAAAACTCCACCGACTTGGGCCAAAAAGAAAACCGGAGGGGAGCAGAGAACTGAAAACACAACGAGGTTGGGAAACATGGCGCTTCTGCCGGGCGCCACCTGAGCTGCAGCAACCAAACAGGGCTTAAAGGGAAATGCCGCGTCAGTCAGCGCTGAGGGAGCCAGTTATCCCTCCCTCTCTAAAGAGCTCAGGGACTCCCCCGCTAAGCTGACAAAGAGCAAGCCAAACACAAAACTCGGGCACTAGAAAAACTGAGTTAGGGAACCCCGAAGCGCCGCCCCTCTGGTCGCCTTCATCGATGAAGCGGATCGCTGACAGACCCTTGCCCCCCCACGCACCCTGGGTCCTCACCGATGGAGGCGCGGATCGCAACCCAGGGGATCAGGGGCACCCCGAGCCTCACGGACTCCGGATCGCTGACCGGGGGCTCTAAAAACAGAGGGGGTAGAGACCTTACCAGTCCGGACGCTGAGGGGGGAAGCAGGGGAGGCTGGCAAGCCGGGCTCCACTGGAACAGCGCCGGGCCGAAGGGTTCGCTGTTCGATCCTCGCGAGCGGCAGCTGAGTGCCCCAGCTGCCTGCTCGGACGCAGGGTGTTGCCGCCCAGGCGGATTTGTAATCCACGAACGGGGCGAGACGGATCCAGGCGACTCTGTCCGAACAGATCCTGGGGAAAGTCCGCTTTCCCACGCTGGGCCCAGCAACTGGGCGTCGCCGACCGACTTGAGGCCGCTGCTCCACAGAGCAGAGACTCTGGGAAAGAGTGACTGAGCGGCCACAGTCTGTCCTGACCAGGGGTAGGTAGGCTGCAGCAGGGCAGAACCTATCCCCCGGCCACCTAGGTTCCCCGGGCGGTATAGCCTCGGGTGGCAACCTAGCAAGGTGAGACTGAAACACCTCAGCAGCGCAACAGCTAAGCAGTGGAGCATAGGAGTGAAGAGGCGAGCCGATCAATCTCCCGTGGCAGGAACGAGGTTTATTGAGGAAGAAGGGCAAGACACGAGGAAGGGGTCACAGGAGACTGACAAAGATCCTCCCCCTGGTCTGGCCTTTTATGACCGACCCCAGGGGGAAGGGAAACAGAACATAGCCAATCACAATAGGTTACATAAACATAAAGAACAAATCAAATACAGACAAAGGAGTGGCTTTCCCCCCTGGCCCAATCACCACCCAAACCCCGGGGAACTTTCTGGACTTGGGGAGTGGGTTGGGGGTGATGGACAAGGGGGTCGCCTGGCAACATAGGAGGGGGAACGCTGAGTGACAATTAAATTAACATAAAACAAGGAGGACCCGGCACGATTGACAATTAACTGACATGGGAGGTGTGGAGGGACTCTGGAATTCCCCTTGCCCTGGTCGCCATCTTAACCCAATATAACTCAATGAGAATAAAATATAAAACTTGTAAAACTTAACCTTTAAACAGTAAAACAGCACGAAACTCCGCAAAACAAACGCACCCCAACAGTGGGGGACACCAGAAGTGCTTGCTCTGGCTGTGTCCCTGTGGCCTGTGACAGGGCCATCTGAGCAGGGCTCCTTCCCATCCTGAGCTGGTTGGATACAGGCCAGCTTGGATCCAAAAGCTGGGGTTGTGTCATCAGCACTGGGTGCATGTTGGCCCAACAGGCCTGGCAGGATTTATGGGTGCTGGAGGATGGCTCAGAGCAAGTCCAGATCTGTTTAGAAAATGTTTTTATGCTGTGGAAGTCCTGTGGCACAGTTCTGAGGAGCACAAGTGGTAGGTGAACCCTCAGACAGTACAAGCAGGTACTGCCATCCAGCAGAAGTGTGGGGAAGGAAACCAAACCCCTTGACAAGGGGTCACAGATGATTTAGGCACCTGTGTGATGCCTGGGACAGAACAAAGATTCACTTTAAATAACAGACACTCAGGACTTAGAATACTGCATTTACATTTCTTGTTTCTCTGAAGGTCAAGAAGAGTTACCCTCATTCAATGTATTGGCAGGTGCATTTATTAATGTATAATTTGTTTTCTGTGGGGAGCATCATATTCTTGGGAACCTGTCTACCACAGAATGGTTTGGGTTGGAAGGGACCATGGGCAGGGATGCCATTTACTAGATCGTGTTGCCCAGGTCCCCAT
>NW_022147833.1:0-6724 GCF_901933205.1 Camarhynchus parvulus
GTTGAACACCACCAGGCTGTACTGCGTGCCTCCAAACTGGGCAAAATTCATTAAAATAAATTAAAAATAAATTAAAATTTCATTAAAATTAAAATTAAATTAAATTAAAATATAATTAAAATTAAAATAACCTAAATTGAAATGAAAATAAATTAAATGTGATGTATAATTGACTGTGTTGAACACCACCAGGCTGTACTGGGTGCCTCCAAACTGATCAAAATTAATTAAATTCTAATTAAAATTAAATTAAAATTAAATTAACATTTAATTAAAATTAAAACTAAATTAAATTAAAATATAATTAAAATTAAAATAACCTAAATTGAAATGAAAATAAATTAAATGTAATGTATAATTGACTGTGTTGAACACCACCAGGCTGTACTGGGTGCCTCCAAACTGATTAAAATTCATTCAAAATAAATTCAAAATAAATTAAAATTTCATTAAAGTTTAATTAAAGTTAAATTAAAATTATAATAAGTTAAATATAAAATGTAATCCACCGTGTTGAACACCACCAGGCTGTACTGGGTGCCTCCAAACTGGGCAAAATTCATTAAAAATCATTAAAATTAAATTTAAATTAAATGAAAATTAAATTAAAATTTAATTAAAGTAAAATTAAAATATCATAAAATATAAATAATATAAGTTAAACTAAAATATCATAAAATAGAATATACAATCCACTGTGTTGAACACGACCAGGCTGTACTGAGTGCCCCCAAAATGGGCAAAATTCATTCAAAATCATTAAAATTTAATTAAATTTAAAATTAAATTTAAATTAAATTAAAAAATACACCGTGTTGAAAAATTAAAACTGAGCAAAATTCATTAAAAATTCAAAAATTAAAAATAAATGAAATGTAAAATGATATAATAATTGACAGTGTTGAACACGACCAGGCTGTACTGGGTGCCCCCAAACTGATGAAAATTAATTTAAAATAATTAAAATCAAACTAATATTTAATTAAAATAAAATTAAAATTAAATTAAATTTAAATTAAAGTTAAATTAAAATGAAATTAAAGTTAAATTAAAATTATAATAAGTTAAATATAAAATATAATCCACTGTGTTGAACACCACCAGGCTGTACTGGGTGCCTCCAAACTGATTAAAATTAATTAAAATAATTAAATTTAAAAAAATTTAATTAAAATTAAATTAATTTAATTAACATTTAATTAAAATTAAATTAAATTTAAATTAAAATTATAATAAGTTAAATATAAAATATAATTGACCGTGTTGAACACCACCAGGCTGTACTGGGTGCCTCCAAACTGGGCAAAATTCATTAAAATTAAATTAAAATTAAATTACAAAAATTTCAATTAAAAAATTAAAATTAAAATTAAATTAAATTAAAATTTAATTAAAATTAAAAGAACTTAAATTAAAATCAAAAAAAATAAATTAAATGTAAAATATAATCGACCGTGTTGAACAGCACCAGGCTGTACTGGGTGCCCCCAAACTCATTAAAATTAACACAAAATAAATTAAAATCAAATTAAAATCAAATTAAAATACAATTAAAATACAATTAAAATTAAATTAAAATATAAATAAATGAAATTCCAAAAGCAAAAATTAAATTCAAAATGTAAAATTTAATTAAAAATTTAATTAAAATTAAAAAGAACTAAGGCTAAAAATGAAAATAAATTAAACTGATGAAAATTAATTTAAAATAATTAAAATCAAACTCCAAACTGGGCAAATTTAATTAAAAATAAATTAAAATTAAATTAAATTTAAATTAAAATTAAATTGAAATTAAAGTTAAATTAAAATTATAATAAGTTAAATATGAAATATAATCCACCGTGTTGAACACCACCAGGCTGTACTGCGTGCCCCCAAACTGGGCAAAATTCATTCAAAATAAATTAAAATTTCATTAAAATTTCATTAAAATTAAAAGAACTTAAATTGAAATGAAAATAAATTAAATGTAAGATGTAATCGACCGTGTTGAACACCACCAGGCTGTACTGGGTGCCTCCAAACTGGGCAAAATTCATTAAAATAAATTAAAATTAAATTAAAATTTCATTAAAATTAAAATTAAATTAAATTAAAATATAATTAAAATTAAAATAACTTAAATTGAAATGAAAATAAATTAAATGTAATGTATAATTGACTGTGTTGAACACCACCAGGCTGTACTGGGTGCCTGCAAACTGATTAAAAAATTCATTCAAAAAATAAATTCAAAATAAAAAAAATTAAAATTTCATTAAAGTTTAATTAAAGTTAAATTAAAATTATAATAAGTTAAATATAAAATGTAATCCACCGTGTTGAACACCACCAGGCTGTACTGGGTGCCTCCAAACTGATAAAAATTCATTAAAATTAATTCAAAATCATGAAAATTTAATTAAAATTTAATTAAAGTTAAATTAAAATTAAAAGAACTTAAATTGAAATGAAAATAAATTAAATGTGACATGTAATTGATTGTATCAAACACCACCAGGCTGTACTGGGTGCCCCCAAACTGGGCAAAATTCATTAAAAATCATTAAAATTTAATTAAAATTTAATTAAAATTAAAATTAAATTAAATTAAAATATAATTAAAATTAAAATAACCTAAATTAAAATGAAAATAAATTGAATGTGATGTATAATTGACTGTGTTGAACACCACCAGGCTGTACTGGGTGCCTCCAAACTGGGCAAAATTAATTAAATTCTAATTAAAATAAAATTAAAATGAAATTAAAATGAAATTAAAATGAAATTTAAATTAAATTAAATTTAAATTTAAATTAAATTAGAGTTAAATGAAAATTATAATAAGTTAAATATAAAATATAATTGACTGTGTTGAACACCACCAGGCTGTACTGGGTGCCTCCAAACTGGACTGATTAAAATTCATAAAAATTAATTAAAATTAAATTAAAATTTCATTAAAGTGTAATTAAAGTTAAATTAAAATTAAAAGAACTAAAATTAAAATGAAAATAAATTAAATGTGACATGTAATTGATTGTATCAAACACCACCAGGCTGTACTGGGTGCCCCCAAACTGGGCAAAATTCATTAAAAATCATTAAAATTTAATTAGAATTAAAATTAAATTTAAATTAAATTAAAATACACTTAAAATTAAAATAAATTAAAATTAAAATAAATGAAATGTAAGATATAATCGACAGTGTTGAACACGACCAGGCTGTACTGGGTGCCCCCAAACTGATTAAAATTAATTTAAAATAATTAAAATCAAACTAATATTTAATTAAAATAAAATTAAAATTAAATTAAATTTAAAGTTAAATTAAAACGAAATTAAAGTTAAATTAAAATTATAATAAGTTAAATATGAAATATAATCCACCGTGTTGAACACCACCAGGCTGTACTGCGTGCCCCAAACCCAAACTAAAATTAATTAAAAATTCATTAAAATTAAATTAAAAAAAAATTAAAATTTCATTAAAATTAAAAAAATTAAATTAAATTAAATTAAAATTTAATTAAAATTAAAATAACCTTAAATTGAAATGAAAAGAAATCAAATGTAATGTATAATTGACTGTGTTGAACACCACCAGGCTGTACTGGGGCCTCCAAACTCCAAAATTAATTAAATCCTAAATAAAATTAAATTAAAATTAAATTAAAATTTAATTAAAATTAAAATTAAATTAAATTAAAATATAATTAAAATTAAAATAACCTAAATTGAAATGAAAATAAATTAAATGTAATGTATAATTGACTGTGTTGAACACCACCAGGCTGTACTGCGTGCCTCCAAACTGATTAAAAATTCATTCAAAATAAATTAAAAATAAATTAAAATTTCATTAAAGTTTAATTAAAGTTAAATTAAAATTATAATAAGTTAAATATAAAATGTAATCCACCGTGTTGAACACCACCAGGCTGTACTGGGTGCCTCCAAACTGAGCAAAATTCATTAAAATTAATTAAAAAATCATGAAAATTTAATTAAAATTTAATTAAAATTAAAAGAACTAAAATTAAAATGAAAATAAATTAAATGTAATGTATAATTGACTGTGTTGAACACGACCAGGCTGTACTGGGTGCCTCCAAACTGGGCAAAATTCATTAAAATAAATTAAAAATAAATTAAAATTAAATTAAAAAGTTTAATTAAAATTAAATTAAAATTATTGAAATGAAAATAAAAATGTAATGTATAATTGACTGTGTTGAACACCACCAGGCTGTACTGGGTGCCTCCAAACTGGGCAAAAAATTAAATTCAAAAAAATAAAATTAAAATGAAATTAAAATGAAATTAAAATTAAATTTTTAATTAAAATTTAAATTAAAATTAAATTAAGTTAAATTGAAAATGAAAATAAATTAAATATAAAATGTAATTGATTGTGTCAAACACCACCAGGCTGTACTGGGTGCCTCCAAACTGGGCAAAATTCATTAAAATTAATTAAAATTTAATTAAAATTTAATTAAAATTAAAAAAATTAAATTAAATTAAAATAATTAAAATTAAAATAACTAAAATTAAAATGAAAATAAATTAAATATAATGTATAATTGACAGTGTTGAACGCCACCAGGCTGTACTGGGTGCCCCCAAACTGAGCAAAATTCATTAAAATTAATTAAAATTAAATTTAAATTAAATTAAAATTAAATTAAAATTAAATTTAAATTAAATTAAAAAATTAAAATTAAATTAAATTAAAATGAAAATTAAATGAAATGTAAAATATAATTGACAGTGTTGAACAGCACCAGGCTGTACTGGGTGCCCCCAAACTGATTAAAATTCATTTAAAATAATTAAAATTAAATTAAAATTAAATTAAAATAAAATTAAAATTTAAATTAAATTTAAAATTAAAAATTAAAATAAAAATTAAATAATATAAGTTAAAATTAAAATAAGTTAAATATGAAATATAATCCACTGTGTTGAACACCACCAGGCTGTACTGGGTGCCCCCAAACTGGGCAAAATTCATTAAAATAATTAAAATTTAATTAAATTTTTAAAATTAAATTAAAATTAAATGAAAATACACTTAAAATTAAAAATGAAAATAAATGAAATGTAAGATGTAATCGACCGTGTTGAACACCACCAGGCTGTACTGGGTGCCCCCAAACTGGGCAAAATTAATTAAAAATAATTAAAATCAAACTAAAATTTAATTAAAATAAAATTAAAATTAAATTAAAATAAAATTAAAGTAAAATTAAATTAAAATTAAAATAACCTAAATTAAAATTATAATAAGTTAAATATAAAATGTAATCCACCGTGTTGAACACCACCAGGCTGTACTGGGTGCCTCCAAACTGATCAAAATTCATTCAAAATAATTAAAAATAAATTAAAATTTAAATTAAAATTAAAATGAAATTAAAATTAAAAAAGAATTTAAATTGAAATTAAAAAATAAATTAAATGTTAAATATAAAATATAATTGACTGTGTTGAACAGCACCAGGCTGTACTAGGTGCCCCCAAACTGGGCAAAATTCATTAAAAATTAAAATTCAAATTTAAATTAAAAATAAATTAAAATTAAAATTTAATTAAAAAGTTTAAAACATCATAAATTAAAAATAAATAATATAATAAGTTAAAAATATAAAATGAATATACAATCCACTGTGTTGAACACCACCAGGCTGTACTGGGTGCCTCCAAACTGATTAAAATTAATTAAAAATTAAAAATTTAAGAATTAAATTAACATTTAATTAAAATTAAAATTAAATTAAATTTAAATATAATTAAAATTAAAATAACCGAAATTGAAATGAAAATAAATTAAATGTAATGTATAATTGACTGTGTTGAACAGCACCAGGCTGTACTGCGTGCCTCCAAACTGATTAAAATTAATTCAAAATCATTAAAATAAATTAATATTTTAAATTAAAGTTTAATTAAATTTAATTTAAATTAAAACTAAAATAATAAGTTAAATTAAAATTAAATATAAAATGTAATCCACTGTGTTGAACACCACCAGGCTGTACTGGGTGCCTCCAAACTGATTAAAATTAATTCAAAATAATTAACATTTAATTAAAATTTAATTAAAATTAAATTAACATTTAATTAACATTTAATTAAAATTAAATTAAAATTAAATTAAAATTATAATAAGTTCAATATAAAATATAATCGACCGTGTTGAACAGCACCAGGCTGTACTGGGTGCCTCCAAACTGGGCAAAATTCATTAAAATTAAATTAAAATTAAATTACAATTAAATTAAAATTAAATTAAAATTAAATTACAATTAAATTAAATTTTAATTAAAATTAAATTAAAATGAAATTAACTTAAATCAAAATTATAATAATTTAAATATAAAATATAATCGACCGTGTTGAACACCACCAGGCTGTACTGGGTGCCCCCAAACTCATTAAAATTAACACAAATGTAATTAAAATCAAATTAAAATACAATTAAAATACAATTAAAATACAATTAAAATTAAATTAAAATATAAATAAATGAAATTAAAATTGTAAATTAAATTAAATGTAAGATATAATCGACTGTGTTGAACACGACCAGGCTGTACTGGGTGCCTCCAAAATGATCAAATTAATTAATTAAAATATAATTAAATATCACTAAAATATAATTAGGATTAAATATAAACACAACCAGGCTGTACTGGGTGCCCCCAAACTGAAAGAAATGAAATATAAATATCATG